>NW_019386503.1:46342-57278 GCF_000671375.1 Centruroides sculpturatus | reverse complement strand
TATACTACCATGTTTTTTAATTTTTGGAACCTAACCCTCCTTTTCGTATTAGTTCTTTGTTTCGTATAACACGGATTCGCATAACACGGCAATTTTTTGGAACGTAACTACTGTGTTATACGGGGGTTACCTGTACATAGAATGTTTCTTTATTAATAAATAGAAGTCTTAAAGACTATTTTTCAACAGTAAAAGTAACATTAATTTATAGGGATAGAAACCACTATGGATTCTAAGTCTTCTCTGAATCCAGAGAAAAATTTTCAGCTTCCCTTGCAATAGCCCTACCTGTTCATGTCTGCACATGAACAGGTAGAGCTATTGCAATATATGATACAATCTTTCAAGGCTGCAAAGTTTGCAACATGTCCTTGATAGACCACATTTTTTAAGTATTTCCACAAATAAAACTGTTTTTACACTGCTTACAATGCTAAAAGTCCCATAGTAGTGGATTTCAGTAGCATTTTTTTTAATTGACACATCTTCTGCATGTCCTGAAATGTCATCACACCAAACTTGGTTTCATTTGGACTAATAAAAATCTCTGTAGGCAGAGATTACTAGGGATAATTTAATTGCAATCATCCAGTATACGAGTGATTTTCAATGCAAATTAACTTACAATGAATAAATTATAATATGGTATTTAATTTTGTGAGAATATAAACAAACAAACAGAAACAAAATATAATTTAATAAATTAATAAATATTTATTTTGCATCCACATTATCAAAGCTGAGAGACTTCATCTTCAAAAGATATGAAATCCTAAATTTGATCACCATAAAAGTTTTCTAAAAGTTACTTTAGAAACTTTTAAGAATATAAGAATACTAAATTTCCCAACTTTGAAATGTTAATGTGAAATAAATAAGAATTTTTATCCGTTAAAGTTTTTTTCACTTCTGTTTACATAAATCACAATTATTTCTTACAAAAACCTTTTTAAATAAATATTCTTTAAAAAATGTTTATATTTGTAATTTTAAATATTTAACAGAAATGATTAAATTCTCTTCTAAAATTAACCTCAATTCCATAAATGATACAAATAGATATATTAAGAATAATTTACATTTGTCAAGGCAAGCAACAACAAAACAACATCTATTAAATTATGTCTTTTAGTCAAATTCAACTTTACATAAAAATTTGCATTTTAATGAAATAAAAATAAAAAAAATGTCAACATCTAAAAGTTTTAAATAATCATATTTACTATTTCCCCTTACAATATTCTTTTATGTTATCTCATCTTTCAAAATAGGAAATTGCTACTCATTTGTTTATATACAAAAGAATTTAGAAACCCTATTTTTGTTGAATATAGAAATTTAAAGAATAAAAACAGAAATAAAATGTTAGAATAGAAATTATATAGTAATTATTTTTGATTAATAACTATATACTGCTTTTAAAGATGTCAAACTTACTTTGTCCAAATGGTGTCGTCGTTGTTCCAAATGTACCTAACAATAAAACCGTATTAAAATATATCAATATTTATACTGAAAAAGTGTTTAAAACTTTTGACTTACTTGTCCCAAACGCTGAGCTTGTACCAAATGGTTTGTTATTTCCAAACATGGCTTTTATTTCTAGAAACCAGAAAATAAAATATATTAAAAACTTTATTTTCATTAAAATGATATTATTACTTTAAAATTTTTTAATTACAGTATATAAAATTAAAATGCATATTTTTTAAACTTTTTTAAATGTTGAAAATACTATCAAAATGAATTTATAGTTCTCTTTCACAATTTTTTGTAACAAATTCAATTCTTTTAAACCTCTAAGTTAAAAAATATAATATTCCAAAGATTATAAAAGTTCTCTTTACAGCTACTAAGCTGTAAAGAGAACTTTTCAAAAGATTGAGATTTAAGATTGTGATTTAAATTTTTTAAAAGTTCTCTTTACATCATACTATCATAAGTCACAAAGACTAATCCAGCAATATTAACAATAATAATCACTGTTAACATATCTAGAAATAGAGATAAAAGATTTTACAACATAACTAAAAAAAGTGCATAACAGCCATATTCTTATTATACTAACAAAAATACTTTTAACAATAAAAATTATGGTGCATGATCATTTGTTATTTTTTTATTTCTTCAAGTTTCTCTATCTTTTCAAATATAAACTATATTTTTTTGAAAATCAGAATTTCAGAAAACTACTTTTCATATGACTAAGCATGTAGCATATAATATATACATCTCTCTCAGCAAGAGAAAAGTATGAAATAAAATCTGATTTCAATAAGGTTGATCAACTGTTTATCTATGGGAATTCAATTAGTCAATCATTAGCAATATGGTTCAATGACTGAAGCTCTCTTCTTAGACACAGTTGAAAGTTCAAAGAATGATTCCATGCAGTGATCTAGCTTTAGAGATAATCTTCATCTAATCATCTCCAATTTTGCTCAAATTTAGTGAGTAGCTGCTTCAACTGCTCAAGTTTTGCAAAATCTTACAACAATATTCGTCACCACCTAGAGTTAAATCTAAAGTAAGATTTAAGTCATGAGTTCAGTTAAAATCAGCATTTTCAGCATTTACTACACATTAATTCTAGATTTTACTGTTAAATCTGAACTGTGATTTAACTTGCCACTATCTGCAAGTTAATTCTCGAATTACAGATTAACTAAGGTATGCACTATTTGAATTATTCATAAAACAAGAGAGACATATTCAATTTTATGGTGATTTTTGCTCTTACAAGTGAAAAATAAGCAATGATGCTATGGGTGATAAATAAGCAATCAATTTACATAACCAATTACATAATCACAGGACTTCCAATTTAAAAATATTTCTACTCTTTCTTTTCCACTTAATCTTTATTTACTTTAGTTATTTTTTAAATTTTTGACAATTGTTTAATTTCCTGGTACATACACTCTAACCAATGCCAAATTCTATCGGGCTAGATTCTATCCTAATGGAATTCGGCATTGGTTGGAGTCTAGCTTTATAGTATATTGGGTCTAGTGATGTTATTTCTTGGTAACTGGTATCTTTTGTCTTTATATTTGTTACTGCACTTGTTTTTATTTTCTAATACATTTTTATGATTTACATCTAATTCTAATAATACTTCTATCTCAAACTGAAATTAGCTAAATTACCATTGGTGTTTATTGTTTACTAAACTTTAAAATCATGTGTTTAGTTTAAACATGACAATTTGCATGGACTCATTATGAAGTATTCAGACAAATCTGAGAGCTTATAACAGCTCGTCACTTCAATTTGAGGTTTTCATAATCCAGTGTTAGACTGCGTTGGTGAATAGAAAACATTAATCTAGAGTTATCAGCTTGAAATCTCAGATTATGAAACTCAATTTAAGACATTGTGGTGAATATGCAATATCTAGATTGTAGGAACTCCTTATATGGAGATCCTACAATCCTTATATGGAGATGATCAAAATGTTGCAAAGGCCATTTAAAACTTTTTGCATTTTTGACATCCTGCAGTTCAATAACTACCAGTTTTTACAAAAATATCTCAGTAGTTAGGATAATTCAAAATCTTAAAATTTTAAGGAAACAGCTGAATTATTCTTCTTATCAGTTGCACTCAAATTTGAAACAAAATTTGTTGTGACAAAAAAAATTTCAACGTTTGAACAGCTGTATCTCCTGGAGAAACCATTCTACCTAGCTAAACATGGTACAATTTTATCAAAGTTGCAATAATACACATTACATACATCAATGCAACAATTTAACACAATGTACAGTACAATGCAACTTTTGATAAAATTTTGTCTCAGAGAAGTTTTCCTCTAGTTTCTATTGTGAGGGTTGAATGTGACTATAGTTGCACATATCATAGTCTAATTTAATATTGATTCACATCAAACATGATGTGAAAAGAAAAAATAAAAGCAAACTATAGCTGCATCCAAATCAATCAAATCTATATCTAGGGATCTTGCTACTGGTAGTTTCTTTGCATTTTTGCAACAAGTGATGTAATTTAGCTACAACTTTTGTCTACAAAGTCATGAAAAAGTGATGAAAAATTTTGCACTTAGACAAATGCAATAGTTTCTTGTACAGTGATATCTTTTTGTACATTTCAGAATTACTTCAAAAATGCTTTAATACAACAGCCCCTTATTATATTGTGCTTGTTGGGAGACAAAGCAAAAGTGCAATATATCCTGTGGCATGATATAACCAAGTACTAAAAATTCTGGGCTTTTACTAAACAGATTATACATGCTACAGGATCTCTATTCTGTATCCTTTCATTAGCAAGTGTTTGATATAAAATAAGATTAGTTTTACAATACTAAATTTTATTTGTAGTTAAGACAAATACTGTCAATATATAAACAAAATATCAGTTACGATTTTATTATATAGTACTATATTTTACAATAAACTACTTATTAAAAATTTGTGTAATTTAATTTTTCAATAATAATTATAAATACAGTAACTGAAAATTAAAAATAAATATTGAACATATAGTAGAACATCAAAACTTATAAAATTGCAGAGTAAAGATTCTCTAAAAAGCAAAATAAAAGTTACTGTTGTATAAAAATTTTAGAACTTTCCTTTCAGAAATAAAGAAATCTTTTCCTTACACATTACAATGTGAATTCAAAATTTCATTTCATGTCTTTATGGGAATCGAAGATATTGGGTTGTCAATTCGCATAAAGATGTGAAACTTCCAATTCACAGAAACTCGTAAAATATTTACAGTCTTGATACTCAGAAACATTCCCAGTACAAACTCAGAAAGTTTTTATGTCTTTGGAGAAAAAGAAATATTACAGCTTCATACTTTTTTGCAGTCACAGCTAAATGTAGAGAAGATCAAGCTGTTTGTGGAATGGAGCATGTTTAAAAGAATACTTATCAGCAGGTGCAAGAATCTCTCTCTCAGGTGTCCACCAATCAATGGTCACAAATGACTTAGTTTCTGATTTTCCTCTTATGTTCCTCATTTTAGAATATGCCCTTGTAATTTCAGTACATACTGTTGACTGTGAGCATAGTTTTAGTGAAATGAATTTGATTAAAATCCCAATATGCAATAGGTTAGATGTAATAAATGTTAGCAATGTGATGAATATATCAATCAATGGTCCACCTCGAAAAGAATTTGATTTCCAAGCTGCCTTTACTCTATGGTGCCAAAAAAATAGACATTATCAATTGTGACCTTAGTATAACTATGAGTAAGTTACAGGATTATAGCATTTCTAATTTTGCACTGGCTGATATCAAAATAAAATCTAGAATTTTTATTATGTTGAAAACATTTTTTTACATTACTTGTTTTGCTAGTTTTCAAGACAACATTAGCAAAAATCTTGAAAAACTTGAAATCTTGAAAAATAGAGATTTGAAAAACTTAACGAGATCCCTATTTATCTATATTCTTAATCCTTTCACTTTCTTCAGCAATTAAACACACTGAAGTAATCACTGATTTTCTTTTTGAATCTGAGTCAAAAGCACGTGTGTACAACAAGTATGATTGTGGAATTGCAATGCCCACATATAAACAATAGGTTGTTTTTATCTAGATCTAAGTTGTACTTAGTATCTTATAGTTTTTAAACATGATGGCAAATTGCATATGTAACTTTTATCAACAATCAATTTTCATTCTAAAAATGTATCATGTTCAGGGCCTATTAGAAAGCTCTTCTTTTGTGAAACTGTTGAAGTGGTTATCATTTAAGGCTAGAAATTTGAGCTTTTCTGATTGCCTTGCTTTTGAGATATTTCAAGGTCAATTTGTTTTAAAAAACTTATACTAAATTTAGGCCATTTATATAACTCATATCTTCAAAAACAGTTTCACCAATAAAGTCAACCTTCAATTGAAATAGCACACTTTTTTTATGAAAGACTGAATTTTTCTATCTTGGTATTGCAAACTTGAAGCAACTCCGTATCAAATTTGAGCAAAATTGGAGATGGTCAGATGGGGACTACTGGTCCCAGTTGGCACAGAATCACCTCATATCATTCCATTTTTAAAGAATGTAAATATAATTATTATATAATGTACTAATTATTATATAATGTATATAATTATTATACAATACAAACATATTATTTTAGAATCTAGCCTAATAGCAAATAATAAAAAGTCTTAACACCAGGCTAATAAGGCAGTCCTTCCAAATCAATCATATTAAGGCCTTGTAGGGCCTAGAAATATATAAGGCTGTCCTGATGGGCAAGGCAAGTACTGTACATCAATTTTAAGGACAGTAGAACAATATCGTATGCTTGGTGATACTTGTATGAGAAACCTGGCAGCGCTAACACAAATTGACTTTTTATTATTTGCTATTAGGCTCGATTCTAAAATAATATGTGCATACCTGTTAGCTTTTTTATATATATTTTGAATGCACATAATTTCCACCAAATTTCTGTATGTGTTATATGTTCCAAATGTTTAAAATTAATGTTTCAAAAATATTCAGTTCTACACGTTCCAATTTTGGAATTCAGTTGGTTCACAAACCTGATGCAGGCCTTGATTAAGGTTGAAAGCATTTGTTTGATGTATTTGTATTAAATGCATTTGTTTGATGCATTTGTATTTGTTTGCTGCATTTGTTTGATGCATTTGTATTAAATGTTTTTTTGTTACTGGATTTAAAAGTTTGTTAATGGTTGTCATTAGTTCCAGTAATTGAGTAAGAAGATAACTTTATTAATTAAAACTATACTAAATTCAGATAAGCTGAGATCACTGGAGGCATAGGGAATTTAAAAAGCTCACAACAAGGACGATGTATAAAAAAGATGCTGAAATGATTTCAAACACATGGAAAGCATTTATAGACAAGCCTATACATAGAGATATGTTAGGAACATATGCAAACAGTTATATATTCAACAATATTTTAAATTTTATTAGTTGTGAGCCATAATTTATAATTTTTTGTGATAATTTATTGTGAAGTATTAAATATATTAAGTGTTTTGGATGTTAATGACATTGGTTAATAATGTAATTAAAAAAACACACAGTTTAATTAATTTAAATAGAGCTAGTTCCAGAATGTAATTCTTTCAAAATAGTGTTCCAGATTAAAAAGTTCAGCTAAAGAATCTTTGATAAAAAGACTGACAGTGTCCCTTGAAATAGGCTGAAAACATTTGCATTGCTTATATATTGACATTGCTGGCAATGTGCAAAAGGGTCAGTATAGTATCAATTTATATTATCCACAATTGCTTCTTCGATTATTAAAAAATCTTATTTTAAAATAATAATGTTAAAATTATATTTTTGTTAGTACTGTGTAAATATAACAGTTATTATATTTTATCTTTTTTGCTTAAAATTGTGGAAGATATATTACTGTATATACTGCATTTACTCGCATATAAGACAATCTCGCATATAGGACGAAGTGTGACTTTAAAGATCAAAATAAAGAAAATTAGATTTATTAATATAATTCTAATTTTATTTCATTTAATCATAAAAAAAAATATATCAAATGCACGTAAATGCATACATTGTCCCACAAAATTGACTGGCATTTTAAACTTTAAGAAAATTCTTGTAAAATTGACACCATAATTTGTTCATGTAAAGCTGGACAATCAGGAATCTTTTTGCCAATTCTTAACAGTCAAATCCACTGTCTATCGATTACACTTACAAGTTTCTCCAATTTCTAATTTCCAAATAATCATCTGTTATCACATTGGGATGAATTAAAACTTATAGTTGGGCTCCTGTGTGATTTTGAAATTTCAATTTGGAATTCAATTCAAAAGCTTTGCTTTTTCTATTGCTATTCATCTTTACTCCTGACAATACACAAGAATGATTCAAATAATCCAGATAAAATATTTTTGTTTTTAAAAACAAGAGGGTAAGCATCTGGTAAAAAAATGCAAATACACAGTTCACAAAAACTACTGCAAAAATGCAAAGAATCCTTCACTTGCACATATAGGACAACCTAAGTTTTTGAAGCAGTGAAAAATGAATAAAAACCTCATCTCATATGAGAGTAAATGCTGTATACACTATATAGCCAAAAGTCATGAGACATCTAATTCTTCTGGTTTGAAAGGTCCAGACCATGTATTCAATACTTAATAGGAGGTTGGGCCTCCTTTTGCTGCTATAACAACATTCACTCTTCTGGGTAGACTTTCCACCAAGTTTTGATACACTGCTGGTGGAATTTGCCTCCATTTGTTCCTTAACATGTTGAGAAGTTCAAGGGTGTTTTTTGGATGAGTTGTTTGGCATGCAATTGTTGCTCCAGCTCATCCCAATGATGGTCGATGGGATTGAGGTCAGGACTTTGAGCAAGCCAATCAAGCACACTCATGTGATTTTCCTCAAACCATGTCGTTTTAGACCTTGCTTTATGGGCTGGTGCATTATTGTGTTGGAACAGAAAAGAGCTAGTTCCAAACTGCTGCCACGATGTGGAAAGCATGTTAGTATCAAAATTGTCTTGGTAAACACTGGCACTCACTGCACCCTTGATCAAAACCAATGGCCCACATCCATACCAGGAAAAACAGCCCCAGACCATGATGCTGCCACCATAAAATTTTACAGTTTGAGCAACACACTTCAGTAAATGCCATTCACCTGACAACCGCCACATTGACATGCATCCATTCAAATACTGGATCATGTAGTGTGATTCATCATTCCACAGGACCTGTTTCCATTGCTCCACAGTCCAATCACAGTGTTACTTGCACCACTCCAAGTGATGTCTTGCATTGGTGCATATGATCAAGGGGTTGCGGGTAGCAGCATGACCATGAAATCAGAGTCTTATCATTTCCTGGCATATAGTCCTGTCGTTGGCCTGTGTGCCTAACCTGTTCCAGAAATTCTCAGCAATCATGGTCAAGGCTAATTGGATATTAGATCGGACAACACATCTGTGTTTAGCAGTTCAGTTTGGACAATATTCTGGGTCTACTAGAGCAAAGATTGGGGTCAGTGGTTCTCTTTTGTTTCCATTTCGCTATTACATTGCTGATGGTGGACTTCGGAATTTCTTATTGCTGCAAAATCTCCCTTATAGAATGACCGAATTTCAGGGCTCCTCTAATCATTCCTCTTGTGAACACATCCAACTCTCTTCTTTGCACCATTTTGGAGGAAAATATGCAACTACAAGTGTCTTAATCAGCATGCCCTAATTTGTATACTGTCACATTGTTTTAGACAAGTTCTTTCTAATCAAACAAGTGTCCCATAACTTTTGGCTATATAGTGTACAGAAATTTTTAGAATAACTTTTTACTGACTATTTTTAAATTTTGTATCAACTTTACTACCAATATATTCATAATGATGAAATTATGTAATTTTAAAATAATTTTGACTTTTAAAAATTTACACTAATCTGATTTTACATTTACTGGGATCAAAACTAAAATCAACTATAAATTTTTAAATTGCAGAAATTATAATTAAGATAATTTATTTAATAAACTCCAGACAACCAATTAATATTAATAAATCATGAGTGTTTACAGTTTTGTTTCTGAAATTAAAATAAAGTAATTTTAATTTTCAGTTTATTTATGTTGATTTATCTATGCATAATAATATTTATTTTAAATACAAAGGCAGTTCAACTTCTGTCCAGAATGCCTTGTGCCAACTTGGTAGTTCAAAACCAAAAAGAAATATAAAAAGGAATCTTCCTAGTGTTTACCTTCATTCCAATTCATATAAGTGTAAGTCCTGAGTTTGACAGTAAGCCCAAGTTGGCACAAAATATTAAAGACAAAATCAAGAACAAAAGGTTATTTCTACAGATCTGTCCAGAATTTCAGTAACAGCAATGGAATGCAGTGTATTACATACTCCCAATCTATATTTTTTCCTCTAGGTAAACCCCTCCATATGCTGACACTTCACCCATCATTTTGGCAATGATGGTATATCTGTAAGACAGAATTTTGGCTGGGGTCAGAGTAAGTCCCTGTCAAGTGGAAGCAATCAACAGACTTAGTTGAAAAATTATGGATACCTGCTTAGTCCAAATCTGTCACTGTGCAATTATACTCTGTTTGGCTCTTTACAGGAAACTTTGGGGGATATGAGCCATTTCATGAAGAACTGTATAAAGTCAGAGTTTGTCACACTGACTTTGACACCAGTTAAAATACTTCTCTTCTGCAACTGTACCATCATTGCCAAAATGATGAGAGAAGTGTTAGTGTGCAGAATAGGAATATCTACAGAACAAAAAAGAAATTGGGACTATGGAGCACTAAGTTCCATTGTCATTGCTGATATTTTGGACAGAAGTTGAACCATCCTTTTATTGTTATTTCTCTGGTAGCAAATGTAGTATAGTAAAGAAGTATTTTGTTAAATATCTATCAATAAAAAATATGTAGCAGCATGTTATTTCCTAAGTAAAATTAATATATTTCTTATCATAGTTTGTAAACACAATAAAAAACCATTCTTATACACTTTAAACAATATTTCAGATACATTACTATAATAGTAATTTCCAAAACAGCTCAATAAAAATGAAAAAATAAAATAAATTATAATAAATTTTTTGATAAAATTTCACAATTTTAAAAACTTAAATTTCTGAAAGTTGTAAAAACTAAATTTAAATAAGTAATGAATCATTTTATTAGTATCATAAAAAAATTTATATTAAAAAAAACAACTTTGGGAAAGTATTGCAATTGTAAATTTTTTATAGAAAAGCTTTTTAGTTTCCATAATATAATTTGAAACAAAAAATAAATCTAAAACTAAATTTGGATGGAAACTAATTCATAACAAACAAAAGTTTGGCTTGAAATAAGTAATCAAATTTTTAAAATTTTTAATTTAATAAATTTATTTATAGTAGTAATATCATAAAAATTATATAGTATAATATAAATATGAAATT
>NW_019386503.1:16954-46317 GCF_000671375.1 Centruroides sculpturatus | reverse complement strand
GTAGTAATATCATAAAAATTATATAGTATAATATAAAAATTTGAAATTGATTAGTTAGTTAATTAGTTAATTACAAAAGCTATGAAAGAAATTTACTATGTCACACATTTGTCATTTTATATATGTAAGATTGTATCTGCATGTAGAGATTTTAAACTACATTATAAAATATTATTATATGAATTAATTGATATTTTATTTGTATCAAACATTATTCTCTTATCAACCTTCTATTTGTATTGTTATATCATATATTGTAGCTTTATTAAATTTTCATTATGCATCTATTGTAATTTAGATATTACATGTAATACTGTATGTTTGTATCATTTTGTTTAATGTTACTATTATGCATTTTATGGGGTTTTGTTAATATTACACTAGGGACAGACATTGTTTTTTTGTTGATCAAATAAATAAATTTATACAACAAATTGCCTGCAGCCATAATCTTTCTGATTCAATCAAGTCAAAATTTAATGTTACTAGACCTAACTTTTTCATTAGAAAATACAAACATCCATCAACTCTGCATATATAAATTAAAAAGTAAAACAAAATTTTTGAAGTCACTCCCTCCCATTTCATTTAAGTTGAATAATAGAATTTAAAACACACTTTTAATTTTTGTAGCTTTTCTATTAGTAAATTAATAATACTAGATGATCATAATTAAAAAATATCCACATTCCATAATTAAAAGTATCCCTATTCAATCATGTCTAGATCTAGAAAAAGATTTAGCATCCAAATGTAACCAAACTTGGTATGATGACATTTCAGGACATGAAAGACATTTTTGTAAAAAAATTTGCCATTAAAACTCATCACTAAGGCATTCTGGGCATTGCAAGCAACAAACCTGTTATTTGTACAAGACACTTATGCTTTACAGAAATATTGATGCAGTAAATTTCAAAGCTATATAATGAGAGCCACATTGAAACTTATTGATGCAATAAGTTTCAATGTGGCTCTCATTATATAGCTTTGAAATTGAAACTTATTGATGCAATAAGTTTCAATGTGGTTCTCATTCTAAAGAAGTAACTGATCTCCTGTAATACTTCTCATATATAGGATCATTGAAAGCTTGATATTGGGCCCAAGGACAGAGCAGGCCATTTTGCCTTTTTTTTTTTTTTTGAATAAATGAAATACAGGTAACCCCCGTATAACACGGCACTTCTATAGCACGGATTCGCTCTAACACGGTTCGAGAATTGATACCATCCCCCGTATAACACGGTACTTTTATAGCACGGATTCACTCTGACACGGTTCGAGAATTGGGTAAAACCCTTGTACAACAGGAAATGTAATAAATTTTTACATACTTAAGTAATAATAGTTCACGAAAATTATTATTTTCGTGAACTATTAGTACTTAAGTATGTAAATTTTCTCTTCTCGCCTTCTGTCGATACACGTGGTCCTTCTCGAAACTTGTTTCAATGTTGCCAGATCGCGACGCTTCTGCTTCTGATGTTGCCGAATGTTTTTCCCTTATTCCATACTTGCTTTATTCTTCATAAGTGCTTAGCACCATATAAGGAAATTTATAAAGACCTTTTAACTAGAAGCAAGCAATCTAAAATTACATACATTTTGCAAAAGGTAAAGCATGGATCTGAAGATAATGCAGAAAAATGCTCAGAGGATAAGGATAACTTGCCAAAAAGAAAACGCTCTCGGTTAATTAATAGTGTTTTTAGTGATGACGAAGAAAACATTGTTTAATTTATATTAATATGTATCACTTAAAAAAATTTTAATGAAGATATTTATCTTAATTATGAAAATATACTAGCATGTTTTTTAATTTTTGGAACCTAACCCTCCTTTTCGTATTAGTTCTTTGTTTCGTATAACACGGATTCGCATAACACGGCAATTTTTTGGAACGTAACTACTGTGTTATACGGGGGTTACCTGTACATAGAATGTTTCTTTATTAATAAATAGAAGTCTTAAAGACTATTTTTCAACAGTAAAAGTAACATTAATTTATAGGGATAGAAACCACTATGGATTCTAAGTCTTCTCTGAATCCAGAGAAAAATTTTCAGCTTCCCTTGCAATAGCCCTACCTGTTCATGTCTGCACATGAACAGGTAGAGCTATTGCAATATATGATACAATCTTTCAAGGCTGCAAAGTTTGCAACATGTCCTTGATAGACCACATTTTTTAAGTATTTCCACAAATAAAACTGTTTTTACACTGCTTACAATGCTAAAAGTCCCATAGTAGTGGATTTCAGTAGCATTTTTTTTAATTGACACATCTTCTGCATGTCCTGAAATGTCATCACACCAAACTTGGTTTCATTTGGACTAATAAAAATCTCTGTAGGCAGAGATTACTAGGGATAATTTAATTGCAATCATCCAGTATACGAGTGATTTTCAATGCAAATTAACTTACAATGAATAAATTATAATATGGTATTTAATTTTGTGAGAATATAAACAAACAAACAGAAACAAAATATAATTTAATAAATTAATAAATATTTATTTTGCATCCACATTATCAAAGCTGAGAGACTTCATCTTCAAAAGATATGAAATCCTAAATTTGATCACCATAAAAGTTTTCTAAAAGTTACTTTAGAAACTTTTAAGAATATAAGAATACTAAATTTCCCAACTTTGAAATGTTAATGTGAAATAAATAAGAATTTTTATCCGTTAAAGTTTTTTTCACTTCTGTTTACATAAATCACAATTATTTCTTACAAAAACCTTTTTAAATAAATATTCTTTAAAAAATGTTTATATTTGTAATTTTAAATATTTAACAGAAATGATTAAATTCTCTTCTAAAATTAACCTCAATTCCATAAATGATACAAATAGATATATTAAGAATAATTTACATTTGTCAAGGCAAGCAACAACAAAACAACATCTATTAAATTATGTCTTTTAGTCAAATTCAACTTTACATAAAAATTTGCATTTTAATGAAATAAAAATAAAAAAAATGTCAACATCTAAAAGTTTTAAATAATCATATTTACTATTTCCCCTTACAATATTCTTTTATGTTATCTCATCTTTCAAAATAGGAAATTGCTACTCATTTGTTTATATACAAAAGAATTTAGAAACCCTATTTTTGTTGAATATAGAAATTTAAAGAATAAAAACAGAAATAAAATGTTAGAATAGAAATTATATAGTAATTATTTTTGATTAATAACTATATACTGCTTTTAAAGATGTCAAACTTACTTTGTCCAAATGGTGTCGTCGTTGTTCCAAATGTACCTAACAATAAAACCGTATTAAAATATATCAATATTTATACTGAAAAAGTGTTTAAAACTTTTGACTTACTTGTCCCAAACGCTGAGCTTGTACCAAATGGTTTGTTATTTCCAAACATGGCTTTTATTTCTAGAAACCAGAAAATAAAATATATTAAAAACTTTATTTTCATTAAAATGATATTATTACTTTAAAATTTTTTAATTACAGTATATAAAATTAAAATGCATATTTTTTAAACTTTTTTAAATGTTGAAAATACTATCAAAATGAATTTATAGTTCTCTTTCACAATTTTTTGTAACAAATTCAATTCTTTTAAACCTCTAAGTTAAAAAATATAATATTCCAAAGATTATAAAAGTTCTCTTTACAGCTACTAAGCTGTAAAGAGAACTTTTCAAAAGATTGAGATTTAAGATTGTGATTTAAATTTTTTAAAAGTTCTCTTTACATCATACTATCATAAGTCACAAAGACTAATCCAGCAATATTAACAATAATAATCACTGTTAACATATCTAGAAATAGAGATAAAAGATTTTACAACATAACTAAAAAAAGTGCATAACAGCCATATTCTTATTATACTAACAAAAATACTTTTAACAATAAAAATTATGGTGCATGATCATTTGTTATTTTTTTATTTCTTCAAGTTTCTCTATCTTTTCAAATATAAACTATATTTTTTTGAAAATCAGAATTTCAGAAAACTACTTTTCATATGACTAAGCATGTAGCATATAATATATACATCTCTCTCAGCAAGAGAAAAGTATGAAATAAAATCTGATTTCAATAAGGTTGATCAACTGTTTATCTATGGGAATTCAATTAGTCAATCATTAGCAATATGGTTCAATGACTGAAGCTCTCTTCTTAGACACAGTTGAAAGTTCAAAGAATGATTCCATGCAGTGATCTAGCTTTAGAGATAATCTTCATCTAATCATCTCCAATTTTGCTCAAATTTAGTGAGTAGCTGCTTCAACTGCTCAAGTTTTGCAAAATCTTACAACAATATTCGTCACCACCTAGAGTTAAATCTAAAGTAAGATTTAAGTCATGAGTTCAGTTAAAATCAGCATTTTCAGCATTTACTACACATTAATTCTAGATTTTACTGTTAAATCTGAACTGTGATTTAACTTGCCACTATCTGCAAGTTAATTCTCGAATTACAGATTAACTAAGGTATGCACTATTTGAATTATTCATAAAACAAGAGAGACATATTCAATTTTATGGTGATTTTTGCTCTTACAAGTGAAAAATAAGCAATGATGCTATGGGTGATAAATAAGCAATCAATTTACATAACCAATTACATAATCACAGGACTTCCAATTTAAAAATATTTCTACTCTTTCTTTTCCACTTAATCTTTATTTACTTTAGTTATTTTTTAAATTTTTGACAATTGTTTAATTTCCTGGTACATACACTCTAACCAATGCCAAATTCTATCGGGCTAGATTCTATCCTAATGGAATTCGGCATTGGTTGGAGTCTAGCTTTATAGTATATTGGGTCTAGTGATGTTATTTCTTGGTAACTGGTATCTTTTGTCTTTATATTTGTTACTGCACTTGTTTTTATTTTCTAATACATTTTTATGATTTACATCTAATTCTAATAATACTTCTATCTCAAACTGAAATTAGCTAAATTACCATTGGTGTTTATTGTTTACTAAACTTTAAAATCATGTGTTTAGTTTAAACATGACAATTTGCATGGACTCATTATGAAGTATTCAGACAAATCTGAGAGCTTATAACAGCTCGTCACTTCAATTTGAGGTTTTCATAATCCAGTGTTAGACTGCGTTGGTGAATAGAAAACATTAATCTAGAGTTATCAGCTTGAAATCTCAGATTATGAAACTCAATTTAAGACATTGTGGTGAATATGCAATATCTAGATTGTAGGAACTCCTTATATGGAGATCCTACAATCCTTATATGGAGATGATCAAAATGTTGCAAAGGCCATTTAAAACTTTTTGCATTTTTGACATCCTGCAGTTCAATAACTACCAGTTTTTACAAAAATATCTCAGTAGTTAGGATAATTCAAAATCTTAAAATTTTAAGGAAACAGCTGAATTATTCTTCTTATCAGTTGCACTCAAATTTGAAACAAAATTTGTTGTGACAAAAAAAATTTCAACGTTTGAACAGCTGTATCTCCTGGAGAAACCATTCTACCTAGCTAAACATGGTACAATTTTATCAAAGTTGCAATAATACACATTACATACATCAATGCAACAATTTAACACAATGTACAGTACAATGCAACTTTTGATAAAATTTTGTCTCAGAGAAGTTTTCCTCTAGTTTCTATTGTGAGGGTTGAATGTGACTATAGTTGCACATATCATAGTCTAATTTAATATTGATTCACATCAAACATGATGTGAAAAGAAAAAATAAAAGCAAACTATAGCTGCATCCAAATCAATCAAATCTATATCTAGGGATCTTGCTACTGGTAGTTTCTTTGCATTTTTGCAACAAGTGATGTAATTTAGCTACAACTTTTGTCTACAAAGTCATGAAAAAGTGATGAAAAATTTTGCACTTAGACAAATGCAATAGTTTCTTGTACAGTGATATCTTTTTGTACATTTCAGAATTACTTCAAAAATGCTTTAATACAACAGCCCCTTATTATATTGTGCTTGTTGGGAGACAAAGCAAAAGTGCAATATATCCTGTGGCATGATATAACCAAGTACTAAAAATTCTGGGCTTTTACTAAACAGATTATACATGCTACAGGATCTCTATTCTGTATCCTTTCATTAGCAAGTGTTTGATATAAAATAAGATTAGTTTTACAATACTAAATTTTATTTGTAGTTAAGACAAATACTGTCAATATATAATAACAAAATATCAGTTACGATTTTATTATATAGTACTATATTTTACAATAAACTACTTATTAAAAATTTGTGTAATTTAATTTTTCAATAATAATTATAAATACAGTAACTGAAAATTAAAAATAAATATTGAACATATAGTAGAACATCAAAACTTATAAAATTGCAGAGTAAAGATTCTCTAAAAAGCAAAATAAAAGTTACTGTTGTATAAAAATTTTAGAACTTTCCTTTCAGAAATAAAGAAATCTTTTCCTTACACATTACAATGTGAATTCAAAATTTCATTTCATGTCTTTATGGGAATCGAAGATATTGGGTTGTCAATTCGCATAAAGATGTGAAACTTCCAATTCACAGAAACTCGTAAAATATTTACAGTCTTGATACTCAGAAACATTCCCAGTACAAACTCAGAAAGTTTTTATGTCTTTGGAGAAAAAGAAATATTACAGCTTCATACTTTTTTGCAGTCACAGCTAAATGTAGAGAAGATCAAGCTGTTTGTGGAATGGAGCATGTTTAAAAGAATACTTATCAGCAGGTGCAAGAATCTCTCTCTCAGGTGTCCACCAATCAATGGTCACAAATGACTTAGTTTCTGATTTTCCTCTTATGTTCCTCATTTTAGAATATGCCCTTGTAATTTCAGTACATACTGTTGACTGTGAGCATAGTTTTAGTGAAATGAATTTGATTAAAATCCCAATATGCAATAGGTTAGATGTAATAAATGTTAGCAATGTGATGAATATATCAATCAATGGTCCACCTCGAAAAGAATTTGATTTCCAAGCTGCCTTTACTCTATGGTGCCAAAAAAATAGACATTATCAATTGTGACCTTAGTATAACTATGAGTAAGTTACAGGATTATAGCATTTCTAATTTTGCACTGGCTGATATCAAAATAAAATCTAGAATTTTTATTATGTTGAAAACATTTTTTTACATTACTTGTTTTGCTAGTTTTCAAGACAACATTAGCAAAAATCTTGAAAAACTTGAAATCTTGAAAAATAGAGATTTGAAAAACTTAACGAGATCCCTATTTATCTATATTCTTAATCCTTTCACTTTCTTCAGCAATTAAACACACTGAAGTAATCACTGATTTTCTTTTTGAATCTGAGTCAAAAGCACGTGTGTACAACAAGTATGATTGTGGAATTGCAATGCCCACATATAAACAATAGGTTGTTTTTATCTAGATCTAAGTTGTACTTAGTATCTTATAGTTTTTAAACATGATGGCAAATTGCATATGTAACTTTTATCAACAATCAATTTTCATTCTAAAAATGTATCATGTTCAGGGCCTATTAGAAAGCTCTTCTTTTGTGAAACTGTTGAAGTGGTTATCATTTAAGGCTAGAAATTTGAGCTTTTCTGATTGCCTTGCTTTTGAGATATTTCAAGGTCAATTTGTTTTAAAAAACTTATACTAAATTTAGGCCATTTATATAACTCATATCTTCAAAAACAGTTTCACCAATAAAGTCAACCTTCAATTGAAATAGCACACTTTTTTTATGAAAGACTGAATTTTTCTATCTTGGTATTGCAAACTTGAAGCAACTCCGTATCAAATTTGAGCAAAATTGGAGATGGTCAGATGGGGACTACTGGTCCCAGTTGGCACAGAATCACCTCATATCATTCCATTTTTAAAGAATGTAAATATAATTATTATATAATGTACTAATTATTATATAATGTATATAATTATTATACAATACAAACATATTATTTTAGAATCTAGCCTAATAGCAAATAATAAAAAGTCTTAACACCAGGCTAATAAGGCAGTCCTTCCAAATCAATCATATTAAGGCCTTGTAGGGCCTAGAAATATATAAGGCTGTCCTGATGGGCAAGGCAAGTACTGTACATCAATTTTAAGGACAGTAGAACAATATCGTATGCTTGGTGATACTTGTATGAGAAACCTGGCAGCGCTAACACAAATTGACTTTTTATTATTTGCTATTAGGCTCGATTCTAAAATAATATGTGCATACCTGTTAGCTTTTTTATATATATTTTGAATGCACATAATTTCCACCAAATTTCTGTATGTGTTATATGTTCCAAATGTTTAAAATTAATGTTTCAAAAATATTCAGTTCTACACGTTCCAATTTTGGAATTCAGTTGGTTCACAAACCTGATGCAGGCCTTGATTAAGGTTGAAAGCATTTGTTTGATGTATTTGTATTAAATGCATTTGTTTGATGCATTTGTATTTGTTTGCTGCATTTGTTTGATGCATTTGTATTAAATGTTTTTTTGTTACTGGATTTAAAAGTTTGTTAATGGTTGTCATTAGTTCCAGTAATTGAGTAAGAAGATAACTTTATTAATTAAAACTATTGTGTACAGGCACAATGAAGTGACGTTTTTCTCAACACTGGGCTAGTTGAATCTTTTATTTAATAAATAAAATTTAATATAAATAATTAATTAATATATTAATATAAATAAATAAAATTTAGTATAATTAAAACTATACTAAATTCAGATAAGCTGAGATCACTGGAGGCATAGGGAATTTAAAAAGCTCACAACAAGGACGATGTATAAAAAAGATGCTGAAATGATTTCAAACACATGGAAAGCATTTATAGACAAGCCTATACATAGAGATATGTTAGGAACATATGCAAACAGTTATATATTCAACAATATTTTAAATTTTATTAGTTGTGAGCCATAATTTATAATTTTTTGTGATAATTTATTGTGAAGTATTAAATATATTAAGTGTTTTGGATGTTAATGACATTGGTTAATAATGTAATTAAAAAAACACACAGTTTAATTAATTTAAATAGAGCTAGTTCCAGAATGTAATTCTTTCAAAATAGTGTTCCAGATTAAAAAGTTCAGCTAAAGAATCTTTGATAAAAAGACTGACAGTGTCCCTTGAAATAGGCTGAAAACATTTGCATTGCTTATATATTGACATTGCTGGCAATGTGCAAAAGGGTCAGTATAGTATCAATTTATATTATCCACAATTGCTTCTTCGATTATTAAAAAATCTTATTTTAAAATAATGTTTTCAATTCTTTTAGAGTCAGCTTCAATTCAACATAACAATCTATAGTTACTGTTATATTCTAAGAATAGATTAATGAATAGAATTTTGGAACAATTGCATTTTAAAAACTATTAAAATATATTAATTAAAAAAATTAATTTAAATAAAATAACAAAATAATTATAACAACAGTTTTTAGTTTTTATTTCTATTATAATATAATCAAAATTAAAATTAAAAACTATGAATGTTCTTTCAAACAAGGAATACATATATATAATATTTTTTTAATAAATGAGAACCATAAGTGCTATAGAATTTGTTGATTATAACCTAGAAGTAAACACAAACAAAATTTATAATACATTCCTTGTTTAAAAGAACATTCATAGTTTTTATTTCTGTTATGACTGTTTTTGTATAGTTTCAATCAAGTTGTTCAATATCAACTTTTTGTAACAAATCAAGAGACATAGATAAAATTTTGAAAAAAAATGACAAAATAATTACCCTTTGGATCACTCTGTTGATTAAAAGATTGGGATAGTAAAATCAAATAAGAATGAAAAAGAAGTCTGCCTCTACATCAATCTAACTGAAGGCCAGGAAAAAAAACTCAAAATAAGAAATCAAGAACCAAGAGATGAGTAAGAAATGAAATCTCCCAAAGCATATAGAGCACGAAAAGAAAAATTTTTTTACCAAATTGAAAAAACGGTAAATTTGTTAGAATAAGCAATAAATGAAACAAAAATATGCCCATAACAAAAGTATAGAATAGGTTTTACTTCAGATTTTTCCTTAAGTTTCAAATGCACAAGAGTATTTTATATTGTCTATTATACAGTTTTATTTATCACATGTATTTTTTTAATTTAAATCAGATATTTTGCATTTGTACTATTTCCAATCATCCTTTTTACTTCAATTTTTATATTTTTCATACTGTATTTTCATGGATTGTCTAGCATGTCAGTCTATCTGGCAGAGACCATAAAATCAGATATTTTCATATGGTAAAAACTGGCATTCCAGTTTATCCCAGGGGGATGCCAGGATACCAATTTACGCGAGGTTATAGATCCTTCTCTAGAGGGTGCATTAAAAAAAATGAACGAGTTACATCACATAAAAACGAATGAGTTTTTATTCTTAAACTGTGAAACTCAGCATTATATCAAAAACTATGATTATATATTTAATTTCTTCATTTTATTCTCTTTCTAACCAGTGCTGTAACTAAGCAGGTGCAACAGGTGCACCAACACAGGGTCCACTGGGAAGGGAGGTCTAAAATGCATGTATTTGTTTTATTATTCTCCCAAACCTAATTAAGGGGCCTAATGCAAATTCTTGAACAGGGCACAGGAATGGCTAGTTATGGCACTGTTTCTAACCATGTAAAATACTTGTGAAATTTTGAGAGTGCTTTTTATATATATTTTATTGTTATTTGATTCAAAAACAAAAAACAAACAAATTGAATTTAAGAAACTTGCTGTAAATTATCTCAGCTTACACAAAACTACTACTAGGATTAATGTCAATAAGTAGTTAATTGTTTTATTGTCTTGTATAGGAAAACTCTCTTACTGATTTTAAGTCAGTCAAATTACTATGTAACTATTTTATTGTACTGGGAAGAATGTTACAGTTTAACCAACATGCAGGTAACCCTGGGGTTTCCAGCATGCTGGTCTCCCCTGTTTATATGCATCATGCTGATCATTTCACAAAAATATGGTAAAACAATTGGCAAGTGCCAAATCCGACAGAGGGCGCTGTTTTTGAGCCAACAGGTAAGGAACCGACCACATGTTTGTTCAGTGCCTGAGCCAATTCAGTTTCTATCGGTGACGATTATTGCGAGGACCAAATGGAGAACAAATCATTGAATTTATGTCAAATTCTAGACTATATCGACGACAGGAAACGTCTTGTAGAAGGTGAAGCCATTTTGGATATATGAAACATACACACACACACACAAAACGTAATGTGTGCTACAAAGTTTTGACTGGCCTATGTTGCATAAGTGCTGAATGACTCAGCAGGACAGCCTTCAGATTGGCACTAATTTTAACTATTATGATATATAAAACTATGTTTTTATATTGGAACATGGTGTATACTGCTTAAAATATTTAAATACTTCTCACCTGTTAACGTGTAATAAACATGCTATCACATGTTTACAAAAACCAGACAGCCCCACTTTGCAAGTGCATTCTCCCTGTAATTGAGATGTATTAAAATGCCAATATCTGATTGCAACATTAAAGCAACAACATGAACTTTGGAGTTGTTGTTAGAGTTTAATCTACAAAATACGATGTGTCCGGCATCCAAAATGGCTTTACCTTCTACAAGACGTTTCCTGTTGCTGATATAGTCTAGAATTTGACATAAATTCAATGATTTGTTCTCCATTTGGTCTTCACAGTAGTCGTCACCGATAGAAACTGAATTGGCTCAGGCACTGAACAAACACATGGTCGGTTCCTTACCTGTTTTGGCAGTCATCTTGGCTCAAAAACAGCGCCCTCTGTCAGATTTGGCACTTGCCAATGGCTTTCCAAGATATCTGGCAAGCACGACAACAAAATTTAGAAAAATTTATTGTGCATCCAACAGTTAACAAAAACTGAAATAAAATGTGTTTAAGACAAATTTTAATAAATATTACAATTTAGATTACTGTAGAACCTCGATTATCCGCCCCCCGATCAACCGACCCCTCGGTTAACTGACCGTCCTAGTTGGCAAATTTCAAATGTCTGCTAGTGATGTGGTGCTACAATAACGACGATTATTATTTTAAAAAATTTTTGTTAGGCTTAACATCGATGAAAATTCAACGCAAAATAGGTTAATAGCGATATACTAATATACTAATTACATGGGATATAATAATATACTACACTAATAATGGATTTTTTCATACTTTTCGGTTATCCGACTTTTCAATTATCTGACCAACCCCAGTCCCCAATTAGGGCGGATAATCGAGGTTCTACTGTATATTGTAAATCATTTAATATTAAATAATTAAAGATTGGTAACTTTCTTATTTAATTATGCAATTCTAAATATTTTCATCCGGTATATCAAGTGTAAAATATTGTAATCTGAAAAAAAAAACATGCACATTTATTATCAAGTATAATTTACTCAAAACTTAATGCAAAATAATAAGACTACTCAAGTAAATAGCATAATATATTGGCAGCAAATCTGTAAGACTAAATGGTACTGAGGATCCCTGTTTAGTGTAACAAACCTAGAATGAACTGCCAGCAGGGTTTGACCAAGAGATGTTTGTAGCTGCGGCAAATTTTTTCTCCACTTTGTTAATCAATCCCTGGCTTGATTCTCCATTAGAAAAGATCAGTTCTTTATGATAAGCCCAAGATTGTTCAATTGGAGAGCTGTTTTCTTTGGGCATAAAATTAACACCCAACTAATCAAATTTTGCTGGCCTATTCACCATGCATGTCAGATGTATAGTGAGCAGTGGCCAAATCAAGACAAACAAATATATCCTTTGTTGCTTGGGTAGTAATTTTGGATATAAAATACCAGTCTCATCTCAAAGCACTCAGTTATAAAAGTATCATAGTATGTCTCTGTAAACATCAATAAACCAGCAAAAAACTAATATATTAAAACCAAAAACAAACATTTTCTTTCATTTTAAATGGTCATCTTCAGGTTAGAATAATGTAGACATAAACCAAAGAATATTCTAAAAACAGCTCATCATATAAATTTAAAAGCTGGAATCATTGTGAAATGTATGCATGTCCATTATAGCATTAACATCATGCTTCAATCCAGATATTACAATATATAACAATTTAAAAACTAAATGACTAGAAAATACCAAATAAAACATATATGCCTTAACACAAGACTTAAGAGAGGTTATAGAACACCCTCCACACAGTTGAAAGAAAGTCCATCTTGTAATTAATTGCCATACCACTTTTTGAAGGTCTTGAATATTTCAATTAGTTCAAGATACTTCAGTTGGCTGGGTCATCAGTGTAAAATACAGGCATTATCAAATTTAACCTGAATATCATTATCATTGGTGAAAATAGCCAGTGCAGTTGTAGAGAGCCCCTTCTGAATTGTACATTGATTCTCCTTAATCCTCATATTCAGGCATTTAGCAGTGCACCAATATATTCACACAGATGGTTCACCTTATGAGCCTGTATAGGGGTAGTACAAATGCCTGACAAGCAGCTCCTCTCTCTCAGGTCCTTATCATTTTTGATACTTGAAAAATCAGATCTCCTGTATGTGATCCTGTTATTCATAGAGCAGGAAATTTTCTGTTACATATTTGCTAGGACCTTATTACATTATATGTAATGATCTTATACAACCTGTCATCTGATAGTAAGTGCTTTGTGGGTTGCTCTTGACATAAAATAAGAGTGTTAATTAGGTATGCTGGGTATCTGTGTTGTCTGGCTATACTTGTAATAAAGTTCTATTTTCCTATTTCCTGCTGTCAAACAATGCTGCTTTTAGGTCCTTCTTATAAGGGCTCTAAAAGTGGCAATCATATAACTGAATGGGTCATGTCTTGCATGGATGAAGACAGTAAATATGAACTTGTAAGGAACACTTTCATTAACAACTGCCCGTGCTGTATGTAATGTCTATGTCAAGACAGTGTACTTGGATGCAGCTTTCCTCTACACCCACAAAGAGAGGCCATAGGCATTGTCATTGAATGTCCTTATGAATGTCAACAAGTCTGGTTTTTTCTTCTAAATAATAAAAATATCATCTACATATTTTGCATATATTATTATTGTTAACATGAGGTAAGATGTTCTGCTTGGGGTACCGTATCAATAATTCCCATAGTGTTTTTGAGATAGGACTACCCATACTCTTCCCTGGGAAGAAAGTAACACAAAGAAAGTAACATGGACCAAAAATGGCAAAGTGACATAAGATGTGCTAACTCCAATATGTTGGAAATTGTTCTGAAAAAATATGTTACAGATGAAGAAGTCAAGCAATTCACAAAAACACAGCTCTATATGAATGGATAAAAACAAGCACCTAAAGTTGCATACCATGAAGTAGATGTTATACCTAAAATATTGGGTGCAAAGAACAACAGATGCCCAAGCTGGTCATGTAACAGCCCTAATCTTAACCTTATTGAGCACTGCTGGCATATTATGGACAAAATTGCAGAGGCCTGAAAATAAACAGAAAAACTGCAAGAATGTTTTAGAACAGTTTGATATCAAAATTTTTGTGTAGAATACTTGAAGAAACTCATCCACTCTATACCAAAGAACAGCAAAGCAGTTATTAAGGCATATGGTTGTACAAAGTATTATATTTCCATTCAATGAGAAATAATTGTTCATATTAATATTTTTCAGACTTACTTAATGTCATGAACCTTGTTTTCCTTCAAGAAAGGTTTTGCAACAATGCTCATTAACAGTTTTGGTAAGGCTGTGATATAAAATTATACCTACTTAAGTTCAATGTAGCATTATAAGTAATAAATTGCATTTTTTTGGGTTCATTCTTGATTTCTTCTCTGTACATATGTTATCACAAATCATGATCATATTTCAAATATGCTACTTTGTATATTTATTGAACTGCATTATAGATACTACATATCATAGGCACTGTAATTTCCAATGTCAGTCCTGTATATTGTGTACTTTTCAACAATTATTAGTAATCTAATATATATTTACAAACTAGCTTACCCGTCGCGCATTGCTGCGACCTCAGAAGAAAGGAAATTCAAGCAAACTCGTTATGACAAAATTCAATTTACATTTTATAATTTTTATTAAAACTTATTATTATTACATTATTATTTCAAGTCGATATTAAAATTTGGAAAAGGGGGATACCTAGATCGGTAAAATACGCGAATTTCCTCCTACAACTTCGGTTGTTGTTCGGGGTACAGTTGAGGTTTTAACGAAGTTCGAGCGAATATATAATTAGCAAAAAAAAAAAGTTGAAATAAAGTGATTAAACAAAAATTATTACAAATATCGTAAATAACAGTTCACAAATGCATATATAGAGATATTTTTTGAAGGGGGAAATGGTCTTCACAATTTGAAATCGATCGAACACACTGTGCTTGAATGCTCGTGTAAACGCGCGCCATCTATCATAGGATAAATGTACTATGCCAAAAACCTTCGCGGGAGTGTATTTAAAAACTTTCCGAAGTTTTATGGCAATCGTACTATGCCACAAACCTTCGCCGGAGTATATTAAACAACTTCCCAAAGTTTCACGGCAATCGGATAAACGGTGTGGTAATGCATGAAGGACACACACACACATTTTTATATATATGGATAATGTTTCCATGTGGCTATGTAAGGCAGTGTCAGAATAGAAATTATCTTCTCCCAGAAAAATAAAGGAATAACCGGTTACCACTAATCTACTCAGAAAAATTACAAAATCCACAAATCAATTTATTTTTACATAAATTAAGCAAAAATATGACAAACTATAGTTTCAACATCTCACTGAAAGTATATCAGATCATTCCAATGCTGGCAACTAGAGGTTACCTTTATAAACAAATGTATTGAATTTAAGAAATGTTATTTTTAGTTCTGTTTGGGATAGTAAAAGTCTAAAAGTTAATTTGTTTAAATTAACTAAGTAAGGAATGAAGTATACCTGATAAATAGTTTAGTTCAGAGAAGACAAATCTATGGCACACTAAGAGAAATCATCTGGCATGCAAACATACTCTTACATATATGATTTCATTTACTTTTTACTGTTAAATTTTAGTTTTTTTTATTATAGTTTATTCATTTCAGTATATCATTAGAAAAGTATACTTTTCTAACTTGAACAATATCTATAGTTCAGTATAACAAGAATTTATCAGAATTGTTAAATGTGTAATGTAAAACAATTGAGTTCACAGTAGATCATCATTCCAAATCAGCAAATTGCAATTTCCAATTTTCAGCAGCTGTTGTCAGCTCTGCATGCCTGCATGCATCTCCTACAAAAGAACATTCCAAATCAGACTCAATGTGGCTGCAAGTGATGTCAGAACTTGGAAGATAATTGAACAATATCTCAATTTTCAGACTTAAGAATACAACAGAACAGAGATGCAGAATATTTTCAGGACTCAGATTTTTCCCAAAAATCATCACACATAGCACACAAAATAATGAAACAAATTATGAACCAATTAATAATTATTACTATATAATTAAGAAAATGCAAATTAAATCATAAAAATAATTAAATTGGCCTACCAAATAATTTGCTGCACAACACTAAATGGATAAATTAAATTTTTTTAAATTAAAAGAATACTTTAATGTAAGTACATGTAATCATCACAGAATAATACATACAATTAGAAACTTGATGTAATACACTGAAATCATCACCAACATAAAGAATAACTTACTTTTAGCATGAGATGTTAATTAACAGACTTTTTGACAGCCAAATCCTCCAGATTGTAAAGTTTAATAGAAAATAGTGT
Source organism: Centruroides sculpturatus (assembly GCF_000671375.1). Taxonomy (NCBI): domain Eukaryota; kingdom Metazoa; phylum Arthropoda; class Arachnida; order Scorpiones; family Buthidae; genus Centruroides; species Centruroides sculpturatus. The sequence goes on along the minus strand of NW_019386503.1, from coordinate 29,563 downwards.
TAATTGACGCTAATTGGACTACAATTTGATAAAATTGTAGAGCTATAAATTCCCACCGTTGTCCATCTGATGTCTGTCTGTCCTTCCTTAATCTCAAGAATGGAGTTAGATAAATGAAAGTCAAGATCAGATATGAAAAGCTTAGGGGCAGGAGACCCCAATTAACTATATACAAACTTCTAATTTGCACTGGAAGTCATGTTATTTAAATTAAAAAAATTTTTTCTCTGAAAAGAGTTAGATAGATGACTGACATGACTATTACTGACAGGAAAGTATGATAGACAGGAGCAAGAAATCACTAATTTGAGATGAAAAGCATATATTTTAAACTACATAAATTAAAAATATTAACAATTGCAGTCTGGCATTATGACGATGTCACAATAATTTTATAATTATTATTCATTTATTCTTTACAATTACATTTTAAACAAATTGGTGATCACCACTCACAGGGAAATTCCTTCTCTTAATACAAATTAAAACTCATTTTTATCAAATTTTCTAAATTATTGTGCATTTGGGCAAGTTGAGAATTTCAGTAAAAGAAGTCTTTCAGATCTTATATTTGACATATTTAAATCTAGATAAAAGAAAAGACTAATTTGACTGAAAGCAATTTTTGGATGTCCAATAAATAAAACAAAATTTAATCTCTGTTTTCTTAAAGTATGAATCTCCTCATTTACAATAAAGAAATCATTGGAAATTGATTCATTTTGTACTTGTAAGTTAGCCAAATCAGGCAAAAAAATTGTAGAATGGGTTAATCTCTAAATTTTATATACATATGGTGAAAATGTTTAAATTCTAGTTTTAGTTTCAATTTCAATATGTGTACAAATGATTCTTCGAACTTTCAACTTATTTGATTTAGTTTATATTTTATTTAATTTTATAACTGTCCTTCAAATATTAATTTATATTATTCAATTTTATGAATATGATATTTCATTTCAATTTTGTCTCCTGACAATGTCTTAATAGGTATCAAAATGTTTTGAATTAACAAACATATTTTGTTACCAATAAATTTAATAATAATGTCTTTCTCTTTTGTCAAACATGGTACCAAATCTACAGATTTTCATAAATATCATTTTTGAATAAAGATTTCTCAATCTGAATAGCCAACACAAGATAGTAGCACATATTATAGAAGGCCAACAATTTCATCTATTTTGAGTTCTTACCTACAATAAACCTGACCAACATGAGAGGATAGGTTATGCTATGTTATCCATTATAAATTTTGCAAGTCCAAACAGGTTCTTGTGGCATCAGACCAACATTTGAAATGTGCAGCATCTAGTGAACAGATTTCTAAGCTACTCAAGCATCAGAACGATTGTTTATCATAAACTGGTTAAGTAAATTCAATCATATTCATTCTATTTCTACAATAATTCTTTATAAAACTTCTAGATAATGTTTCAGAGAAAGAATAGTTTTATTTCTGCATTGTTCTGTTTTTCAATTATACATTCTAGGACTATGCTATGATGTCAATCAACTATCATTACAACAAGTTTAATATATAACACAAATATATTTTGCATATGATAAAAGATGAAATATGACTATTTATATATCATATAGCAAATAATCAGATTACTTTCTTTGTCTGGAATCATATTGCTTCTTTTATTATTAATAAGCAGCATTATAAATTTAAATTACATTACAAAACAATTTTGAAATTTTAATGGATAAACAAGTGTACAAGTATTTTTAGAAATGAACATGAATGTTTTATCAACAATTTTATGATCATTATTTCAATACTCAAGTGGCAAAGAAACCGAAAACGTATATAGCCAAAAAACATGTGCTGTAAAAAGTTATTAAAAGCTGGCTTTGCAAGTGTAGCATTGATAAACTAGGCTGCAAATCTAATGTCTAGCTGTAGCCCACAACAGCTACTAAACATTCAGATATTATCAATAATTTTCTGATGCATTTGTATTAACAAAGAAAACATTAGAAGTATGACTGCATATAATGGTTATGAAACCTTTTTGCCAATCAGAAACAGTGTCGCTATATGTTTCTGTTGTTTAAACACCATAAAGTGCAATTAATCTGTTATGAAATTATTATCTTCAAGTTTGTATTTTTGTATTTATATAACAATATATAACATTTAGTGGTAGTATTAAGATTAAATGAATAATGAATTTGTGTAAAATAAATTTATTTAACTTTAGGTTCATAAAAAAACAATACTGTCTGTATGCTTTAATGAAATAGGCAAATGATATTTCATCATATTTACTACCACATTAATAAAGTTAATTCTGACCTATCCCTGCATTGATTATTGATATTAGTCTATGTCATAAAGAAAACAAAATCTTACTGAACTTAAAATTAAAAAAAAGGGCATGATTATTGGGATGCATTTGGAATAAGCTTCAATCATTAAAGTAACTAAATTTATAAATGTTGCATATGCAAATATCCAAGTTATGTTTACATGGGAATTTCAAGAAAAACAGTAGATAAAAAAGTGCACATTCTAGATCAAGGAATTATTTATTGTAATATCATCACAAAGCTAGGCTGCAACTTTTAATCATGTTTTGATTTAAAAATAAGCTTTCTATATCTGGTCTCAATTTTCATATACCTAACTCTGTTCTTGAGATTAACAAAGAATGGACAGACATCAGATGGATGACAATGGAAATGAATAAGTCTGCAATTTGAAAATTGTAGTTCAATCAGGTTAATGAAATGTGTAAAGAAAAATGGATAGGCAACAACTGATCAATTATATTGGTATATGGATTTCATTATAGGACATGATAAGACCAAAAACACTATACTAAGAACACCATTGAGCTAGACCTTATTGTTACGTTATATTTCACAAAACAATCATTGTATATGACAACATATACTATCATGTCCAATGGAGCAAAAAAAAATTAAACAATGGATTGCTTATTCTTTTTTGGTCTATTTGCTCAGAGTGATGAATGATTTGTCAGACCAAGAACTCCTCTACTATCCCTTGAGCAATGGAAAAATATAATACAGTCTGATAAATCACTTGCCATTCTTATGAAGGAAATAGACAAGTGTATGTATGGCATCAACTAATGGAAGCTTACAATTCTTATTATTTAGTTTCAAAAGTCTTGTGATAATACAGGGTATTTTAGAAGGCATGAATTGAATGCATTTGACCTGTTAGAAAACATGTCAATTGTTATTTAACAGTACTGAATAATCACCTTGATGCAGTGTAAAAGCTTTTATTTTAACAAAAAAGAGCTACTTTTGGAATAACAATGTTCTAATCCAAACATAAATCAGACTCAGTAATTAAAAATACATGAGTCTGAACTTTTTTAAATATCACAATTAGAAGTTTTTAATCCAATAAATATCTACCAAAAAAATCCTCCCTCTCTATGGAATTAGGAATTGTGGAACTTCTGAAATGTAATCTCATGTAAAAATTTTCTAACTCCATTAATTAAACAATCAGAATTTGATTATTTTCTTCTAAAGAATAGAATTATATCCCTTTTATAAATTGTTTGGAGACTGGTGGATATCACAATATATACAAGTTCACTAAATGCATTTAATAGTCTAACACCATATTATTTAATTAATTAATAATTTTTCATAAGTTCTTTCCATTTTCTTCCTTTACTATCTGTATATCCATTACATAAAAAATCAAATTAATCAGAACACGAGAAAAATATATTTTATGTCTGTGTTAAACCTATATATGTGGGAAATTAGTTTATTAAATCAATCAACATACAACCAGAGATAATTAAGAAATAAAATTGATTTCTGTATATTGTATATATAGTAAAGCCTTGTCAAGTCAAATTGTTAACCCAAAACATTCTACACATCACGGGCACAGTATATAGGGTTTTTATATAATACAGTCTTAAGTCAAAATTTCTGGCACTTTTATCTCAAACATATTCTCCCACATACTCTCCACCTGTTTGAATACAGATAATTAAACAAACAACTCTACAAACCCGATACATTGTAATACCAAAGCCAACCACTGCCATATGCTATTGGGCTAATAACAACTTTTCTTCCAGTAGATCTAAATTATTTAATTAAAAATTATTATTATTAAATTTATTAAGAGATGGCATTTAATGCCTCCCTCTAGTGTCAAATTGTTTGGTAATTTATTAATACAATAGCAGTCATTAGCCTGATAGCATATGGCTTTGGTATTACAGATAATTAAGATAAATACTGTGGCACTGTGCCGAACACAACACCACACCATTACAACCTCATATCAACATCCTTTACCAAACAATACATTACCGGGTCACAAGACGATGCCATAACATCAAAAGCACCATGAATTGCATACAATTTTGTAATCATTCTGAACAGATTCTTAAGAAATGGCTTGCAAATTGGATATTAAACTCATTAACACAAAACTAATTTTGCATCCTTTAAACCTTGATTTAATAAAGTTTTACTGTTAATTATTTTATTCCAAATACAATGATTTACATCATTATATTTGGAATAAAATAATTTATAGATAATCAATTTCTAAACAATAAGCAATATTTAGTTTGGGTTTCTCTTTATACTCAAGTCTACAGAATTTTGTGCAAAGGTTTAACGATTGAATCTGAATTTTCTGCAAAAGTTATGTTACATGTGATTATTCCATTAGAATTACTTAAATTGTCTTGTTTTATAAACATTTATTGCTACGCAATAAAATTTAACCTAATAAATTTTATTTGTAGTTTAAAAAATAAGAAAAATGAATTAATTTCCTTCATTTAACTGTAATTATAATTAAAAATAAGACCGAAAGTTTGGAATTTAATTGTGATTATGATCAAATTGGCAGGATCGTATATTTCCTGTATATAATGTAACATTGCTTCATCTGAGTTCTATATACGTAAATAAATACGTTAAATATAGATTTCCCGAGTTATTAACGTAATGTAAGATAATAATATTCATTTAACGATTTATACTTACTGTCAAAAGAATTTTTTTTTGGAGGAAAGATCTAAAAACCAATAATATAAACTAACACTTCGACACTTCTACATTCGAAAATATTGATTACGAGTCTGTTTTCTTTTCGTTTATTGGTTGAAACTGGAATCCGAATTATCCTAGTTTCAAATACGTTTATAGCCCAATTGACGAATTTGAAATTTTTTATTATTTAAAATAATATAAATATATTAATGCTTTTTTATAATTATTAAATTTATTAAGAGATGGCACCTAATGCCTCCCTCTAGTGTCAAATTGTTTGGTAATTTATTAATACAATAGCAGTCATTAGCCTGATAGCATATGGCTTTGGTATTACAGATAACATATGGCTTTGGTATTACAGATAATTAAGATAAATACTGTGGCACTGTGCCGAACACAACACCACACCATTACAACCTCATATCAACATCCTTTACCAAACAATACATTACCGGGTCACAAGACGATGCCATAACATCAAAAGCACCATGAATTGCATACAATTTTGTAATCATTCTGAACAGATTCTTAAGAAATGGCTTGCAAATTGGATATTAAACTCATTAACACAAAACTAATTTTGCATCCTTTAAACCTTGATTTAATAAAGTTTTACTGTTAATTATTTTATTCCAAATACAATGATTTACATCATTATATTTGGAATAAAATAATTTATAGATAATCAATTTCTAAACAATAAGCAATATTTAGTTTGGGTTTCTCTTTATACTCAAGTCTACAGAATTTTGTGCAAAGGTTTAACGATTGAATCTGAATTTTCTGCAAAAGTTATGTTACATGTGATTATTCCATTAGAATTACTTAAATTGTCTTGTTTTATAAACATTTATTGCTACGCAATAAAATTTAACCTAATAAATTTTATTTGTAGTTTAAAAAATAAGAAAAATGAATTAATTTCCTTCATTTAACTGTAATTATAATTAAAAATAAGACCGAAAGTTTGGAATTTAATTGTGATTATGATCAAATTGGCAGGATCGTATATTTCCTGTATATAATGTAACATTGCTTCATCTGAGTTCTATATACGTAAATAAATACGTTAAATATAGATTTCCCGAGTTATTAACGTAATGTAAGATAATAATATTCATTTAACGATTTATACTTACTGTCAAAAGAATTTTTTTTTGGAGGAAAGATCTAAAAACCAATAATATAAACTAACACTTCGACACTTCTACATTCGAAAATATTGATTACGAGTCTGTTTTCTTTTCGTTTATTGGTTGAAACTGGAATCCGAATTATCCTAGTTTCAAATACGTTTATAGCCCAATTGACGAATTTGAAATTTTTTATTATTTAAAATAATATAAATATATTAATGCTTTTTTATAATTACTAAATGCTAAAAAAATATTTATTGTGATGAAATAGTATAATTATTATATAAAAAGTAAAACATTTTTGTTCAAAACAAACGCTTTTCCAGCAAAAAAAAATTCCAAAATTGTATTTCCATTAATTAAATTTATCTTTCGACTTTTTTTTTAACTCTTTCTGCCCTGTTAGCACCAAGAGGGCCTCTTTCAGCAAGCCCATTATTGATTCGGTCAGGCCCACAATGGGGCAGCGGATGGTGAGGGACGGGACCCGACATATCCGGTCGGACCATTCCCCGAAAAATCTATTTCAAAATTGTATTTATATTAATTTTTTGTTTTGCCTTAGGTACCGTATTTCTTATGTATTATTATTTATACATACGACTTATGTAGTAGTGATACAGTCGACCCCCTATAACAGTGTTGTTAATTTAATTCCGTTTTATATGAATTCCATGTTGTACGGATCACTTAGATTTTACAAATACGTGAGCCGTTCACAGCCCGGCACACATATTTGTAAAGTCTAACTGACTCGTACAACATGGAATTCATATAAAACGGAATTATCAACAGTATTATAGGAGGTCGACTGTATTTAAAAAATAAAAATTTAATCAAACAAAAGTTGCGTAATTTTATTTTCTTATATCTATTTCTTCCTAAATGGCCTGCAAATAGATTTTATTCTGTTGGAAAACTACCGCGTATATTAATTATATAAGTCAAATCTCGTAAAAAATACACGAAAACATCATTTAAAATATGCAACACTAGCTGTTACCCGCGACTTCGCCCGCGAAAATTTTGCAAGCAAACCCCATTTATATTCAGTATTTCAACAACCATAGTAATTGTTATATAACACCTAAAGCTGAGAATAATGAGAATTGCCGAGAATCAAACGAACTGTTTTCAATTTGATCAATTTTCTGAAACGTTTACAATCGTTCTATAATCGAACCAATATGCAATAACAAATTCGAATTTAAAGCGGTTCGAACATTTTTTAAATTGAAATAGATAAAAATATTTATAACAATGTCTGAAATGTTATTAATTTAATACACCTAAGTACTCGATGAAGACTTAATCCTCTCCCTCTCCCTCCCGTAGGGGAATTTCGAAAAATCCCTTCTTAGTGAGCGTTTTCATGACGTACCTTAACTGTGTACCAAATTTCACCTCTTTAGGTTTAGCGGTTTGCTCTGGGGGATGATGAATCAGTGAGTGAATGAATCTGTCAGTCAGGACTAGGGATTGTAAATTTACCGACTTTTTCGTTTACCGGTAATTCGGTAAATGAAAATTAAAATACCGGTCAGTGCCGGCCAGAGGCAAGTTTTAGGATGGAGCGAAATCCTATTATGGCGCCCCCCCTTGGTTGCTCCTAATTTATACCCTTTAATTTTTTTTACCACTGAGGCGCCTCCTAGGACTTAGCGCCTGGAGCGGCTGCTCCGTTCGCCCTATGGTAGAGCCGGCTCTGATACCGGTTTACCGGTAAATTACCGGTAAATTTTTTCCTAAAAAATAAAATTAAGGTGATAAAAAATATAAGTAATTTTTATTTCCATTTCACATTTTCTATTACAAAGGTATAGAATATGAAAAATATAAAAATTAAAGTGTTATTCTAAACAAACTATAATAATAACTTTTAGAAACATAAATAAAATAATACAGAAAAATAAAAATAAAACAGAAATAATATATAGTACCTAATACCATTTTACTGATTACCATTTTTTAAAAAATAACTTCTCAAGAAACTTAAATTATTTAAAGTCTTATCTCCTAATTTTGATCTAATTTTTGTACAAAATAATCCGGGTTAGGTTAAGTTTCTAGACTTTTTCGGACATCATCTTTAAGTAATAAAAATCTTTCCAGCATGTTTAGTAAGCTATTCCACCGGGTTCTACAATCTAAAATTAAAGAAAGTTCTTTTCGTGAGAGTAATGGGGATTCCCCACGAAAATAAGGTTAGAATAATACATATTTTGCACAATCGTAAGGCATAATGTTAGAATCTTGTAATAAATATTTGTATTTAATTATTTTAAACAGTTGTTAGAAGTAAAAAATTTATTTAAGGTACAAATTTTAATGTTATTTTGCAATAATATTGCTTTAATGTCCTGTCATAATGTGGTGTATTCAAAATTGCTATTAATTTAAAAAGTACGTGAAATATTTACGTATTATTATTTTTAAATATTAAAAAAAAGATATTTACTTAATCTTTAAGAAAAACGTTGATTGTAAAGATTTTAAACCTTTAAAAATCTCAAAAAACGGCAGAGCACAAATCACATATGCTAACTAGAGCTTTCTGTACAATTTACAGTGCCTCTCAAACCCAAGAAAGTTTAAATTAAAATTAAACAAAAAATATCTCACATAAAATTAATAATTAGGTATATTGTTGCTTACACTTATCTTTTTTTTTTTTTTTTTTTTTTTTTTTAATGTCCCTTTAGCCCTTTTAAATATCTATAAACACAATATTTTCTACATAAAAATTTCTAGTATGAATTTTTGATTTACCGAATTACCGGTAAATTTCAAAAATTTACCGGTAAGTTTACCGAATGTTTTTTTGTCAATTTATCGGTAAACCGGTATACAATCCCTAGTCAGGACAAGCAATTTTATATATATAGATAATAATAGTGCCCGGATGGCCGAGCGGTCAAGGTGGCAGCCCACCGCTGTGGGGGACTCGGACTCGAATCCAAACGGGTCGAAAAATCCCCAGGAATCTTTCGGGGGGTGTCCGTTCGGATATGCCGGGCCCCGTCCCTCACCACACGGCAGCCCCATTGTGGGCCAGGCCGAACCCATAATGGGCTTGCTAAAAAAACAGGCCCTCTTAATGCCCACAGGGCGGAGGAAAGAGCTAAAAAAAAATAATAATAATAAATTCCTATATATAAAATAGGAATTTTTAATTTATTTATAAAGCCATTTTTAGAATATATAATTTTCATTTCATTTTCATATAATATTATTTTCAGAATATATTTGTAATATAATATGGCCACGTCTAAGTTTACAATCTATTCGCATACAGCAATAGCATTCTTGACTATGCTATCCATTTTTCAGAGATCGCTTATGTTTGTCCACGTCTAGTTTAACTTAAAATCTTAATGACGTCTTTTTCTTTACTAACCTTATTATTATTGATTTCCTTATTAATCCGTATTAGGCTTCACCTAACTGAATCCAAATTGTTTTGTGGAAGCGCAAGACATTTCCATGTCGCTATTTGTACGTACAAGTACTATTAAGTTCTTTAGTACATTTTCACGTACAAATACTTAATAGTATGTACAAATGTAAATCAGTTTGACAGTTATTTGCACTTGACAGTCGAAAGCTGAAATAATTAAAGAATATGCCTAATTGCTCTGGTGTTCTGGACTCGAATTAGGGCGGTCGTAAAACTCCAGGAATATTTCGAGAGCGATTTATTCGGGATATGTCAAGCCTATTCTCATTATCTAGCCTTCCATATGGAATTTTCCTGGTTTTCTTCGTGTTAGTAACACCTAAATAGGGGTCTAATTTCCCATAAAAAATCTCCCAGGAGGCATTTCCCTCGGAAGATCGTCCGTGACATATTCGATTGTGGCTCCGAATGTAGCTTTGATTGCTTTGATCTCCTTTTTTTTAACTCAGATAATTAGCAAAAATCATTATAACCCTTTTATTTATTACCCTTTTATAACTGATCCTCACAACCGTGGTACTTACACCTGACATGCATTCAGCACTTTTTCCGAGAGATAGGATTGCCAGACTGGACAAAAAAAGGCCAATCGATCTATTTTTTTAAAAATAACTTTCTGCACTATAGGCACTATAAGAGCTTTGTTTTAGCAAGCCAACAATGTAGCAACTGGGTAGTGAAAAACGGTAGTGAGAAACAGCGTCTAAATATCCGGATGGACTACCCCCCGAAAAATTCCTGGGGTTTTTTTGGCTAACCAAAATTCGATTCCTGGTCCCAGGGCGGTAGGCTGCCATCTTAATCTGGCCATCAGGCCGTATTCGAGACGTCTGATCACTAACCTTAAGTTTAAATTCGGCCCTGATACTAAATCTTAATTTAAAACACAAAATGGCATTGATTATATTTATAAAATTATTTTATTAATTAATTTATAAATATATTTATAGACTCGTAAGCGAATTAGATCTGAAAATAATGAAATTTACTAAATACGGAAAGGAATTCATCAAAAGGAGAAACCTCAATCCTGATGTTTATATTGAAATATGCATACAAATGGCTTATTTTAGGTCGGTTTTTTAATATCCTTTTATACTTTCTAATTTCATATTAACTAATTATTTTACGTAAAGATTATATAAAACGTTAACATCAACATATCAAGCCGCTTCGTTACGCAAATTTAGATATGGAAGATTTGATAATATTCGTGTTTCCAGAGAAGATTTAACGAATTTTTTCGAGATTTTTTATGATGAAACTGTCAAAAAGGTAAAAAATATAATTAATTTTTTTTCTTGGATGATGTTGCCTGAGATCTGGAGCTTTAAGGCCTCAGACACGTGTAGATATATACTGTACTTTTTGATACGCAGTAAGTACTAGGAAGGTAAAAAAAACACCACAAAAACAACTCCGAATCCGCACTCACTAGGCATAGTTAACTAGGGCCTTGTTGAGGGCCTCGCACATCCTAAAATTGTCACTGGTTATAACTAGACCACATATTCATAAGGTTTTATACAACGTATTGAAAAATATATGAAATCAAATTAAATTTGAATACACAAATATCATGTTAAATATAGCATTTTTTTACCAAAAGAAAAAATTCTAAGAAATATTTTATTATAAGAAAGAAAAAGTAAAACTTTTCCTTAAAGTCATTGAGAAACAAATTGAAATGTATATTTATGTAAGTAAAATGTCTGTTCATAAGACATATTAACAGTCTAGTTTAAAATGTATATATTANATACGCGTGAGCAAGTAAGATATAAGTTCTGATTGGCTAACATATGTCGGATGATCACTCCTCAACGTATTATTATCACTTTGCCCGACTAGGTGGTAGCAGTATTCATAATGACCGGTCAATTTGATAAATTATTGAAATTTATTACAATGCCCGATTTTGTTGGTCATTATTCATAATGCCCGGACATGATTCAGAATGCTCGTATTAATCACTTTGTCCATAACATATATATATTTTATGTATATGTGAAGACCATTAATGGAGAAGGTCCTGATAATTATCTTCTATGCTTGAAAGAATTTTTTCACAACAAAAGGCAGTATGATCCAGCACTATTTAGAGATAAATCGTATCAAGAATATCTAAACTTTTGTCTGCAAATAAAGCAGGTAAATAATTATAAACGGTATCTTTGGAAGATTTTTGTAGGTCTGTTTTGCACTAGATAAGCAAAATCTAATGAAGAAAAATTAAGACTATACTTAGTGTTTATTTTCTAAAGTTTGTAAATATATATATATATTTCGAGCTGAAAACAAGTTAAAATCACACTTTCTTCTGCTAAAGATCTTATAATACCGTATTTTTTTAATGGAACCGAATTTAACACTTCACAATTTTAAAAAATAAACAAAAAATTTAAATTCTTTGCCAGAAAATGAATATAAGAACTTAACTTTTTAATAAGATTTCATTTAAAAATTTACAATTTCTAACAATAATATCGTGGTTGGATGGCTGATTGGTTAAGGCGACAGCCTGCCGCTCTGTGGAATCTGGGATCGGATTCTGACAGGTCTAAAAATCCCAAGAGTTTTTTGTGGGTGGTTCTTCGGGATATGTTAGGTCCTGTCCCTCACTGCCCACCTTGTTGTGTGCGTGGTAAAATCCATAAAGGGCATGCTAGAAAGGTTTTTTTGTACCTACAAGAAGAAAGAGATTATATATATATATATATAGGAGACACCTCTGCATTAAGCATGTAAATTTATGTTAAAAGTCGCGATTTGCTTATTTTTTTAGTTAAAGTTCTTTATATTTAGATTAATTTCAAATATAATATAATCGTGGGATATGGACCTATGGCGAGAGACGGCAATAGTTGCTGTTTTAATCTTCAAGAACATCAAATAATATTCACTCTGACATCATTTAATACATTCGAAAAAACAGATTTGCAAAGTTTTGCCCAACATTTGACATCAAGTTTGATCGAAATCGGCGAATTTTGT
>NW_019386503.1:8668-11941 GCF_000671375.1 Centruroides sculpturatus | reverse complement strand
AACGCGAAAAACATACTCAAATTAAAGCCAAGTAATACATTTAAAAAAATAACTGTAGTAAGAAAAACAAATGAAAAATGCGAACTAATGTAACGTCGTATGGTGAGTTTTTGTTCGTATCGTGGAGCAAAAATATGTTCGAATTTCATGTCGTATCCTGAAAATTTCGTATGCTGGGGCGTTCGTATCCTGAGGTACCACTGTATTTATAATTGAGAATATACTGTAGTACAAATTATATATTTTAAATGAATAATTCTTTTGCTTAATAATACAGTAATTATAAAATAACAGAATAAATAAAGTTGACATTTCTATTTGTTGGTACTTTTTTCTTTTTACGCCCTGTGCGCAATATGCCTTTTAGGGCAGGCCCATTATGGGTTCGACCAGGCCCACAATGGGGCGACCCGATGGTAAGGAACGGGGTCCGACATATCCGAACGGACCGCCCCCGAAAAATTCCTGGAGGTTCTTTGAACTTGTACGGATTCGATCCCGTGTCCCCCAGAGCGGTAGATTGTCACCTAGGCCGTCTATTTGTTGGTACTGTCTACCGTTAAATAAATTTTTTGTAAATATATTATTTAATTTGTCTATTTCCATTCCCAGATTTTACAATTACTTTTAACTTTGCAATATCCACAATAATATATCCGATGAAAAACACTGATGCAAAAAATATATTTTCAAGGAGTTCAACAGATCATTTTTATTTATGAATTAAACAATTCCAGAATATTATCTCCGACCATCAGATTCCAATTATACAGATTTGAAGTGTTTTTCTAGAGCAATTTTTCTTCTTTAATAAAACAAAACAAACAAAAAAAAACACAACACAGTTTTAAGTGACCAGCTGTGCCAACATCTAAATTAACTAACAGTTATGGAAATAGAAATCAGAGAGAAGTCTGGGTAGTGTAACCAACAACTCCTGATTATCTGCAAGATAATCAGGAGTTGTGGGTTGAGTCCCATTTGGTCAATTCTTTTCTTTCAGAATATTTTAAATTTAAAACGAATTTAATTATTAAATTTATTAGGAAGGTAGCTTAACCATTTATCTCTAGCCAAACTAATTTGTTCCAGGGGGGACAAAGCTTGGAGACAAATAATTATTTGTTTGGGGTTATCACAGGTAGGCTATTAAATACAATATCGATTGTATGAAAGCATCTCACAGTCCAGGGTGTAAGGTTAATATATAACCTTACACCATGGACTGTGGGAGTTTGGCTAGAGATAGACATCTCAATCACTTTATGATAATAATTTATGGGATATTTTTCTCCATCCCAGGGAGGGACAAATGCCCAGTTTACCTCCCTCTGCCATGCAATTGAAGATGTTATAAGAGTTGTTATATTACAAGACATAAAAGGAAAAGAAATGGCAATTGCTTACAGTATTTGAACTTTGCAAGGAGCAAAGAATAATTCTAGTACTGTTGAAAAGATCACATAATAATCATTTAATATGAAAAATTTTTGATTCTACAATAAGATTCGTTTTCAAAGACTTAGCTTTATGGGTGACCTGTCTGCCGGGCATTGTTCACTCACATTGTTATAATTAAAAGACCATCAAACAGCTTCAAAACAAAGCCGAATTAGAGAGAGGGTTTATAACAACGACGTTATATACGCGAATTGCCGAGCAGAATGAGGAACAAACAGCCAAGGAGGCAGCATTTAATTAAGTCGACTTCGTGCTCGTTTATAATACGCACGCCAATTTTGAAGACCAAAAAAAGTTGCACATTAGAATCGAGAAAATAAATACTAACAGGTATTTTATTAGAAATTATTTTTTATTGTGTGCCAACTACGAGATTTTATTACGTTTATTATGTTAAATTCGAGATTAAAAAAATTATTGAAAATAATCTTTTTTTAAAAAAAAACAATTGAAATCCTTGAAATATTACATCTATGACGTAGAATACGTGACGCAACACGTGACGCATTGCAACGTTCGATGGATTCGAATTCGTTCCATTTCGTATTGCCGGCGCCATCTTGGAATAGAAAGTTTTCCGGAAATTTCCTGGTTATTTTTCCCTCCATCTTGACATTTTTTGTATGAATTTTAATAACGAAAGCTTGCGTAACGTAGGTAACTTAATATTTTTCGATTAGTATTTTATCAAAATTAAATAATTTAATTTAAATTAGATAAGCTTTAAACCTAGATTTGCTGCCTGTAAGGATACCGAATACGTTTTTATAATTTTATTTCTTACAAATTTCTTAGCGATATTTTAGAAAAAAAAAGACTATTTTAACATTTTAAACAAAACATTTGCAATTAGTTAATATTCTGACGTAGAACTTATGACGTAACGCGTGACGCATTTATAACGTTCGACTGATTCGAATTCGTTCCATTTCGTATTCTCCGGCGCCATCTTGAAATAGAAAGTTTCCTGGAAATTGCGAGTTATTTTCTGGATTTAGATTTAAATTTTCATAAAAAATATTTAAGGTTGTTTCCATTCAGCATCGAATTAAATTAATTTATCAGATTACAAATAATATTAGCTTGAATATTGTCTTTCAAAGAGACAATAAATGCACTGTATTAGAAAATTATTTTAATATTTAATTAATCAATCATCTGGATCTTTTCTATTCTTAATAATTAAATTCTTAAATTACCCTAGGAAGAAGTATCATTCTCAAATGTTATTATCCATTTTCCAAAGAGACGTGGAAACATTTTGGAAACTTATTGTGCTCAAAACAATTAAAAAGCAGCAAAACAACAGACAGGTAAGGCGTTTCAATTGTACTATGTTATGATACATTGACGCAGTAAAAAATGGTATATAATACAATATAGAATCTTTATTGCCCAGTTTATGAGTTTATTATTGTAGAATGATGTTTGAAAAGTAATGCTATTCATTCACGAATTTTGGTATTCCGGTGAGAGACAATCTTCTAGAGTCCTCTCTGTCCAATTGTAGATAAAAGATTCATATTAGTCTAATAACATAATCTGTAAAACTAGCAGTTATACTTCTGTGGGGGCCAAGGGGAGAGAAATATATAAAAAAAAAAAACGTATTACCGATAATATGCGATATATATCGTCATCGTCTCCTTTGCCGTTTCGTCTGGCGAAAGAGTGGGGGTATAAACAACCGGAAAAGACGAATCACGCCGGAAATGACAAAATTTGGAAAGCCAGAGCGCTGCAATGCGGTCTGGCGGGAGAGTGGTGGGTATAAACAACCGGACTTGACTATATACACCAACTATGACAAGA
>NW_019386503.1:4649-7091 GCF_000671375.1 Centruroides sculpturatus | reverse complement strand
TACACCAACTATGACAAGACTTGGAGTGCCGGAGTGCTTCAATGCGGTCTGGCGGGAGAGTGGAGGGTATAAACAACCAGAAATGACAAATCACACCGGAAATGACAAAATTTGGAGTGCCGGAGCGCTGCAATGCGGTCTGGCGGGAGAGTGGTGGGTATAAACAACCGGACTTGACTATAAACACCAACTATGACAAGACTTGGAGTGCCGGAGTGCTTCAATGCGGTCTGGCGGGAGAGTGGAGGGTATAAACAACTGGAAAGGACAAATTACACCGGTAATGACAAGATTTGTAGTATCGGTGCGCTTCAATGCGGTCTGGCGAAAGAGTGGAGCGCATAAACAACCGGACAGGTCAAAACACACCGGAAATGACAAAATTTGGAATGCTGGATCGCTGCAATGCGGACTCCCTAAGATTTTTTTCTTGGTAAATCTACTAGAGATTGCATTTTATCATCGAGGACCTTTTTTATATATTGATTATTGGAAAAGTGGATGAATTTTAAATGTAATTCAAACCGATTTCATAATATACTATTTTCGGTAGCATTATTTGTATGTAAAGGGTTTGTTGATTAGTGTGGCGGCCGAATAATTGTAACTAGCGCTACATCTGAAAATCCAGGTGGCGCTGGCGCGACGGATATATAAGCATGTGCAGGCCGTCTGCCATACTTTTTTTTTCCCCCGACTTGTCAACTTTTCTCTGGACGCGGTTATTCTCATGTACAAACACGTGGATCCTAACCAACCGTACCGATATTGTAGAACGAGATTTTTATGAACATTATGTAAATTATACGAATGATGATATATATGACTACAGGTTCTATATATATTCTCAGCGAACACATAAGCAGTGGTGCGACGAACACCACAATTAGTATTATTTTGATTTTCTTTTATTAAGACCCATTAAAAATATAATAGTCCAAGAAATATTTTTCATTAACAAAAACAGAGTTTTATTTGAAATATTTTGGTTTTGGTTTTATTTTAATTTTACTAATATATTGATTTGTTTTTGGGCAAGTGTTTTAATTAATTAGTTCGTTATCGAAATATAATGGATAAACTTTTAATCGGAGAAGCAGTTGGAGCAATTGCTAGTAGAATTTTAAATTTTCTGGTAAACTGGAAAGTGGACTTTCGGTGAAAAGCTTTTCATTCAATTTTTACTTCAGTAGATATTACATTTCTTTTCTCTTCTTCATTAATAACGTTTAAAATAGATTGTAAAATTTCGAATATTCGAACCTCGTATATAATTGCATTTATTCACGAATACGTAAAAAATTATGTAATTTCAACGCCCACCAATGGCCAAGCAGTTTTCGTTCCGTGAACACTGGGAGTTCGGTCGTGGGTTCATGCCTCCCTCGGACCGGCTGGCCATGTGGAGTTTTCTGGGTCTTCTCCACGTCTATAACGCCTAAATAGTGGCCAGTTTCCCTTAAAAAGACCTCCTGGAAAGCATCTTCTAAGCAGATCGCCAAAGTGTTGCGATGCCATAACTCAAACAAACCACCTGTGTAATTTCATTCTGTGTAAATTTTAATCCAAATTTAATGTAAATTCAACGAAGATATATATATATATATTTTAAATCTTTCCGCCCTGTGGGGACTAATAGGGCCACTTTTAGCGAGCCCATTATGGATTCGGCCATGCCCACAATGGAGGCCTGGTTTTGGTGAGGTACGGAGCTCGACGTATCTGAAGTGACTACCCCCGAAAAATTCTGGGAATTTTTCGTCCCGTCTGGATACGATTCCAGATCCTTCAGAGAAGGTGGGGTGGCCGAGCAGTCAAGGTGGCAGCCTACCGCTCTGGTGAACCCGGGATTGAATCCTGACGGGTCAAGGAAACCCCAGGAATTTTTCGGGGGTGGTCCGTTCGGATATGTCGGGCCCCGTCCCTCACCACCCGGTCGCCCCATTGTGGACCTGGCCGAATTCATAATGGGCCTGCTATAAGAGGCCCTCTTAGTGCCCACAGGGCAGAAAGAGTATAAAAATAAAAAAGATCCTTCAGAGAGGTAGGCTACCACCTTGACTACTNATGTTATGATACATTAATGCAGTAAAAACTGGTATATAAAAGTTAGAATCTTTATTGCCCAGTCTATGAGTTTATTATTGTAGAATGATGCTTGAAAAGTAATGCTATTCATTCACGAATTTTGGTATTCCGGTGAGAGACAATCTTCTAAAGTACTATCTGTCCAATTGTAGATGAAAGATTCATATTAGTTTAATAACATAATCTGTAAAACTAGCAGTTATATTTCTGTGGGGCCGAGGGGACGGAAATTAAAAAAAAACGTATTAACGATAATATGCGATATATATCGTCATCGTCTCCTTTGCCGTTTCGTCTTGCGAAAGAGTGGGGGTATATACAACCGGACTTGACTATATACACCAACTATGACAA
>NW_019386503.1:0-3360 GCF_000671375.1 Centruroides sculpturatus | reverse complement strand
TGATCAACTGATTCATCCTTGTGTGTACATTTAACTATGACTCTATCGGATTTCTGTAAGTAACTGCAGCCGTTAAATATAGAACAGCACATTAAATATTAAAAATTTAATTAACATTATTAACATGATCTCAGGTAAGTTATAATTCAATTTTTAATTTTACATTTTAAAATAAAACAATAATAGATAATTATATACGATATTTAATTGTTATCTTACTTTTGTTAATATAATTTTAATTGAATTCTTTATAGCAGTGCCGGCCCGAGGCAAGTTTTAGGATGGAGCGAGATCCTATTATGGCGCCCCCCTTAGCTGTCCCTAATTTATACCCTTTAATTTTCTTTACCACTGAAGCGCCCCCTAGGACTTAGCGCCTGGAGCGGCTGCTCCGTTTGCCCTATGGTAGGGCCGGCTCTGCACCTACCCCTGAGAATGATGAGAATTACTGAGAATCAAATGAACTGTTTCCAATTTGATCAATTTTCTGGAACGTTTACAATCGTTCTATAATCGAACCAATATGCAATAACAAATTCGAACTTAAAACGGTTCGAACATTTGGTTAAAAAATCGAAATATATAAAAATATTTATAACAATGTCTGAAATGTTATCAATTTAATACACCTAAGTACTCAATGAAGACTAAACGTAGTTGAAAACAAAAAGTCGCATCTAAAATAGTACAGTACAAGCCGTTCTTCCGGTTAAGCCTTAATTCTCTCCCTCTCCCCCCAGCGTGGGAATTTCGAAAAATCCCTTCTTAGTGTGCGTTTTCATGACGTACCCTAACTATGTACCAAATTTCACCTCTAGGTTCAGCGATTTGCTCTGGGCGATGATGAATCAGTGACTCAGTCAGTCCGTCAATCAGTCAGGACAAGTAATTTTATATATTTAGATTACGAAAAAATTTGATTGTTATTTAAACTCGTTAGTTTAACTAGAGTTGTTTTTAATGGTGGCAAAGATTACATAAAATATTAATTTAAATTGCACATAAAATCCGAACATAACTAAATTTCAACTCTATTCTAATTATCTATGTAACATAAATTAAAACACCTTAGTTTGTTGCTGAGAAATATATTTTAAACACAAACGTTTTCAACCTGATTAACAGGCCATCCTCAGGTCTAAAATATCTATGTAACTCCAGTAAGAAGCAAGAAATGATTTTGTTGTTCATCCATAAATCTATGTACGTTTGATACTATTTCTCGAACTTGACTATTTAAGGCCTTCGTGTTTTAATGGAAGCGCTCATTATTTCGGAAAAAATTCCTAGTCTCCAGAAAACGGTTATCGTCGAAGTAAAAATGTGTGTGACTGACCATTTAAATCCACAGATCATCCGCCTCTGGCACTCGCTTAGTTTTCCAATTATCCCCAGGCTACAACGGGTTCACTTTTGTTTGAGGAAAAATGACATTACAGCTGATGAAACTCGTGCAGCTTGTATTCGCATGTGTAGCAAAATTATTATTCAACCATCTTATCCAACTTGTCACGTTCTTCCCTAAAATAGGTACAGTTAGTAATGACCAATTGTAATCTTTAGTTGCACCGATTATACTTTTAGGACCATCCGCTAAACTGTACACATAATGGAAGGCCTAAACCAGTGTTTCCCAACCTTTTTTGTGCTATGCCCCACTTAAACCTTTCTAAAATTCTTATGCCCCCTAACATATACAGCAGTTATACTTTACTTAAACTCTGGACGAGTCCATTTTCGAATTGCCCATGTAGGACGTGGTCTCCACGTTGGGAAACACTGGCCTAAACAAAACATATAATTGTACTGTATAGGCCCTAACAGAACTATACTAGTATAATCCATTTCTAATCAGCTAGAAATGGATTATACTAGTATAGTTTGGCTCTCCCTTGATAGTCCGACGTTTTTTTTAATCCGACATGCTCAGTAGTTCGATGCACCCACCACCTCCCGTCAGTGGCGTACTGTGGGTGTCAGCCGCCCGGGGAGGAGGAAAATTTCGACCCCCCCTTATTTAGGTATTTCAATTTAAAAGACCAAAATTCAGTTTTGTCACAGAACAAGCAATGAAAAATTCGGTAGTAATGCAGCGACCTGTTTAAAATAGTTCTATTGGATATTAGTGGTGTATATGAACGCGAATGAATCGTACAAGCAAAAAGAAAAGAAAAGGTCAACAAGTTTCGCAGGATTTTTTCGGATGAAAAAGTTACTAGTTCACTCGGACGGCGAGCCGATTCCCGGAGTGTCCGGACGATAATTATCACTATCGTAGGCGCGATGCAAGTATAGATTAGGATATTATTATTATTTATTGTGAAATTTTTCCGCCCCCTAAAAAGTGCCGCCCGGGGTGGGCCGCCCCTGCCGCCCCCACTACGGTATGCCACTGCCTCCCGTCAAGGTACCCGTCTCCGTTACGTGTCTGCTTGAACAGAAGCATGTCGCGACGTGAATCTCCCCATCCAATTCTTACACGATGACACACATTCCGTGTGTTTTCTGTGAGCAGTTCTGTTCGAACAGTTGGAGTAGAGAATACAATGATATCTCGAACTTACGCGGTAGGTGGGACCGAGCGATAACCGCGTAAGTCGAATTCGCGTAAGTCGGGGTATAATTTCGCAATTTGTGTAAAACCCAAGTCGGATGTATGTAAGTTAATAAATGTTCTCGTTAATCTTATCTCGTCTTTTGATTCGTTCACGGTTACAAGAAATCACCACATAGAGTCTCTCAAGTCTCCGTAGATATAACAAACACAGAAATGAACAACACAAAATAAATTGTGGTTATGTGTCGATTCC
Source organism: Centruroides sculpturatus (assembly GCF_000671375.1). Classification (NCBI taxonomy): domain Eukaryota; kingdom Metazoa; phylum Arthropoda; class Arachnida; order Scorpiones; family Buthidae; genus Centruroides; species Centruroides sculpturatus. The sequence continues at coordinate 550 of NW_019386503.1, read as the reverse complement.
GCGAGACACGTCTGAACATGTAAGCCGAACAATAGTGTGGGAGGATTGAGTAATCGAGAGTTGCTTGGCCCTCAAACAAAAGACGAATCGACTAGATTTGAAAATCGCGTAACTCCGGGTTAGCGTAAGTCGAGGTATTACTGTATTGTAACAAAACAATGCAAAATATGTAATTATTTTCGGTAATCCGGACACTTTTGGTAATCCAACACCTCTTTGGTCCCATACCTGTCGGACTATTAAGGGAGAGCTGTACTTCTAAGAAGAGTTATTGTAACAAATAAATGGAATAAAGAAAATAATAATTAAACAAAGTATTCTTTTTTCTCTATAATAATGGAAAACGAATTTTCACATCTTAAAATCCTTCAATCTTGATTCTTGTCCATAATCACTTCCAAGAATCAAGAGTTTAAAATTAACCAATTACATTTGCTTTATGAACGTTTATTGGTTAACTTCTAATCCTAGCTCATGATCCTTGGATGTGAATAAGGTCGTTAATGTTTTATTTAATTGTAACAGAACATCGGTGCGCAATTTATTTATA
>NW_019386502.1:39175-39896 GCF_000671375.1 Centruroides sculpturatus | reverse complement strand
TTAAATCTAGTAAGATTTTATTGTAAACTAGCTTACCCGTTGCGCATTGCTGCGATCTCAGAAGAAACAAAATTCAAGCATACTCGTTATAATAAAATTCAATTTACATTTTATCATTTTCATTGAAACTTATTATTATTATTCATTTTCATTGGGAAAACATTTCAAAGTGTCATTTCAATTCTATTTATTTATTGGAGTTCTTGTGGATACATGATATTCTTTTTTCCATCTGGTGCGTTCATGAATAAATCAAAGGTTTTCTGATGCGTGAGCTGGCCACATACAGTTGTCCATTGGAGAAGCACGGATTCTCCAAATTTAGCCCACACATTTGCAGCGATTGTCAGAAGTGATTCCTCATTTTTATATATTTTTAAAAATCCTTTATAATTTTAATTATTTAATTGCTCCTTCCTCTCTTCCTTGGCATGTTGTGAAATATCTGATAGTTGGATAATAAACCGTTTTATTGTAATTTGTCTTTTAAAATTATTTTGAGTTGATATTAAAATTTGAAAAAGGTGGGATCCCTAGATCGGTAAAATAGGCGAATTTCCTCCTACAACTTCGGTTGTTGTTCGGGATACAGTTAAGGTTTTAACAAAGTTCGAGCGAATACATAATTAGCTAAAAATAGTTGAAATAAAGTGATTAAACAAAAATTATTACAAATATCATAAATAACAGTTCACAAATGCATATATAGAGATATTTTTTG
>NW_019386502.1:0-38608 GCF_000671375.1 Centruroides sculpturatus | reverse complement strand
GTATAAAAGTATGTTTTAAAATGAATTTTAATCTCTACTTTATAATTAATTATTTTTTGTATAGGAAAAAATAAGATTTTATATATATGCTCAGAAAAATTTTTTGCTCAGAGAAGTATATGTTCTGCTCATCTACAAAAAAAATTAGAGGGAACATTGTTTATGACCTGCTATGCAATGCCAAGGACGTGATGGATCTCAGCAGGGCCCCAGGTGTATACTCCATTCCCATCAGGGACGACAGATTTCGCAGGGACTTGGTTTACATTGGCTCCACCATCTGCTCAACACAAAAACGGATACGAGAACATCAAGCAGATATTAAAAATAACAGGCACACCGCCACCTTATCGACCTATGTTACTGACCCTGAAATACGGGTAGACTTCTGAAACACCAGACTAATCAGACAAGCGTTCCAAACTGATCACATCTGTCACCTGGAGGCCTGGGAGATTCATAAAGCTAACAGTGGGGACACTTGCATCAACTTTTCAAAGATGGTGAAACGATCGCGCAGGCATGGAGGTATTTGTTTGAGGAATTCGAACAGGGACAGTCGGAGGGTGAAACCCGACATGCACGATTATTTACATCTCTGGTGACATCGTTATGATGGTCAGGAGGAAACACAGTCAGTCACCACCTGAAGCAGTTCTTGATGGAGGTCGAAAGCATTTGTGGAGTTTATTACGGACATAACACTTGTAAAAAAAAAAGGTTTTGTGGATTGTTATTTTTTAATATATAATTTACAAATAAATTTAAACCCAAAACAGACTTTGATAACAATTATTATAACACACATTTTGCTAGTAATTATCCTTACACCTCATATTTGATTTAACTTAAAACTTAAAATTTTCAAATTAATTAAACATTATTTTCATTTTTGTTTTTTTTTCTTTTTGGCTTTTAATTTGTTTTTACAGTTAATACAGTTTTTAATAATTACTATTTGTTTTTTATAAAAAACAATTATTTCATTTAGAAAACTACTTACTTTTAGTTATCATTTTTTATTCAACTTTGTTCTAAATGCATTTTCATTATTAAATGACATTTTTACTTTTTAATAGAACAGTAAATTAAAACCACTGTATTGACATTCTTTTATGTAACATGACATTTCTCTACTATTTATTTGCTTGTTTCTCCTGCCCTCTATCATCCAAATATTGTCTAATTCAATCCCTCATTCTCATTTATTTGAAGTTTCTTTTTAATTTTTTTACCTTCTATATTTCTTTTTAATGTGTTTTTCTTTTTGACTATTTTAACTGAATATAGACCAAATATTCAGCTATAATTGTTGAATTATGGATTTTTAAAATAGCAGATAGGCTACTTTAAAAATCTACAGAGAAGTTTAATTTTTGTCCAGTTTACAATCAAAATTTCTATAAACTTTAACTTGAATAAATAGATAAATTTTTTTCCAATTTTTTTTTCTGTATTTTGAATAATTTAGAATTTTGAAATCCAACTAAATTCAAAATTTTATAATATAATATAAATATTTATATATAATATAAAATAATATAAATTTTATTCTGAAATTGTCACGGTGCTGAGCTGCAATTTTTAATAATGTTTTTAATTTATTTAATTTAAAATATATGTTTTTCTGAAATTAGTAGTGTCTTGCCCCTGCACTGTACATCATACTTTTTTCCTGCTAGCAATAAAGATGTGCCAGTCATCTATCTAACTCCTTTCATGGAAAAGTTTTGAATTGAAATAACATGACTTCTAGTTCAAATTGGAAGTTTGTATATAGTTAATTAGGACAGAAGGCCCTGATTAACTATAGACAAACTCCTGTCCTAAAGGTTTCCATATGTGGTCTTGGCTTTCATCTACCTAACTTTTTGTTCTTGAGATTAAGGAAGGACATACAGACAACGGTGGGAATTTATAGGTCTACAATTTTTTCAAATTGTAGCCCAATCAATGCTGTTTTATGATATTTTAATTTTTTTTTATATTATCTAACAGCAATAATTTTAGCTATGTAGTAGAAATATTTGCTTTAATGGAATATAAAAACTTAGAACAAAACAAATTTGAATGCTTTTGTACTTTTGTTTATCTTCAGAAAATGCATAGAATGTTTTAATTTAAATTAATACAAGGTTTCCCAACCTTTGTACAGGGAACAAAACAATAGAAAATATCAAAATAGATTTATATTAAATGAACAAATAATGTACAAAATTCAAATAATTAAATAAATAATAAACAGTAATCAAACTGTGATGGCCCGGTGCTGTAATAATAAAGATATAAATGTATTTGAACAATATTTAACATAAACCAAAAAGATGTAAATTTTATTATTATGACTATGTGGTAAAAATAGTAATAATAACAATGATACTATAAAGGAGACATCTAGTTTTTGCAGTAATTACCGTATTAACATGATTATGCCGGCCAAACTCTACAGAAAACTTGTTTGTTTATGCCATACCAATGCCAAGTTGGATTTTATACTTTGCTGTCAGTCCCTCCTTGTATTTCTGACTTCTATCCAGAGGATTAACTTCACACTGTTTGGCTTTATTAGCCATAGTCAAGAAGGTGTCTGGTGCAATCTATAAGATTTGCAAGAAGATGTAGAATTCCATCATTGATAAATTTATTTGTTTGGAGAATCAGCTTTATGAAGTTGATCCATCTGTATTAATGGAAATCAACACCAGAGTTGTCTCCCTAGCTGACTCTGTTTCTGCACATCTTATCAACAATCACCAAAAGAAGTTGAAGTGGTTATATCGAAGGCAACATCATCAATGAGAGAAAGATCTTAGTTCCAGGCTCATCTGTTGGGATAGCATCAATCCTCCTTCTCAAATACTGGAAGTTATTAGATTGAGTCCATCATTTGCTCCAACCTTGGCACATCATTCCACAGTTGGAGGGCATCATTGAAGACCTGTATCATACCCATATAGAATTTTATCATTGGAGGGCTGCTTTTAAAATCCATAATTCCTCTGTTCCTAGACAAACAATGGTCTTCTGAAATGCTTTACATGCATCAAGAATGTGATTATGGGATGATGATGTCGTAGCTATTAGAACTGATAAATCAAAGGAATCTTGTTATTATAAACTACATACAATACAGCTATTCTTAATTACATACAATAGACTGAATGTGTAACTATGCCATAGGATTACTTACAAAGCTTCAGTACAGAATTTGATGATTTTCGAAAACACAGCTCATTGGTCTACTACATATGTGGAATGCTACACTGTCAGCTCCTACTACTACTTGCATATGCTTGCCTTTGCAAAGATCCACAAACAAGGTTCTCAGCTATGTCCTGTTGTTGATAAATGGCATCTCCCACAATATACATCGAAAGTATTCTTAATTGTTTTATTACTCAACACCTACAGCAACCTTATGCTGCCTTAATCTGTTAATCCACTATATTTCTCCATTTGTGACTTTCAGTCATTTTTTCCTTCCATTAGGATTGAGCCCTGCTTTTGAAAATTGTGTGATTTTCTGCTTTCCAACATTGAACATTTGCACAACTGTCATTCTTCTGTCTTAGAGTTGGTTCACCTCTTCTGCCACTCCTCCTCCTCCTGCTTTGAGGATTCCACATATCTCCAGTCTAGTGGCAAACTTATGGGTAGTCCAATCTTGGGTACCATTCATGAACTTGTGTTTTGACAATTGGACCTTTGAAGATTGCATCCTTCTTTATTCCAAATACAACAGTGATAGCCTGATTTTATGGACTTGTAACCCTCCCATACAAAGTTTCATGGATATAATTGCAACATCCCTTGCAAATTAACATTATGCCTGGAACAGCAAAGAATAGGATGTCCTTCGAGTGTATTGTGTGGACTCTTTGTGTAAGCCACCACGTGCCAGGCCTACGCCAACTTCTCGTATTGTATTCTGGTATATATATATTTGGTACATAAAATTAGTTTGATCCTGTATTGTACTCGTCTCCTCTTTTCGTAGTAACCCTTTTTATTCACCCCTGCAAATATCATCCCACAGACATACAATACAGCTGTTCTTAATTACATACAATAGACTGAATGTGTAACTATGCCATAGGATTACTTACAAAGCTTCAGTACAGAATTTGATGATTTTCGAAAACACAGCTCAGTGGTCTACTACATATGTGGAATGCTACACTGTCAGCTCCTACTACTACTTGCATATGCTTGCCTTTGCAAAGATCCACAAACAAGGTTCTCAGCTATGTCCTGTTGTTGATAAATGGCATCTCTCACAATATACATTGAAAGTATTCTTAATTGTTTTATTACTCAACACCTACAGCAACCTTATGCTGCCTTAATCTGTTAATCCACTATATTTCTCCATTTGTGACTTTCAGTCATTTTTTCCTTCCATTAGGATTGAGCCCTGCTTTTGAAAATTGTGTGATTTTCTGCTTTCCAACATTGAACATTTGCACAACTGTCATTCTTCTGTCTTAGAGTTGGTTCACCTCTTCTGCCACTCCTCCTCCTCCTGCTTTGAGGATTCCACATATCTCCAGTCTAGTGGCAAACTTATGGGTAGTCCAATCTTGGGTACCATTCATGAACTTGTGTTTTGACAATTGGACCTTTGAAGATTGCATCCTTCTTTATTCCAAATACAACAGTGATAGCCTGATTTTATGGACTTGTAACCCTCCCATACAAAGTTTCATGGATATAATTGCAACATCCCTTGCAAATTAACATTATGCCTGGAACAGCAAAGAATAGGATAGATTGTCTCTATGAATATTTTAGTACTAAATGTAAATGTAGTACCAAAATATTGTAAACCTCTGTATACAAGGATCAAAGAGCATCAAGACTTAATCAGAAAATGCCTAACTACAACTATCTTAGTGGCTTTTGCCTCTGACCAGGATATCTTTTTTGATGGGACATATCTAATACATCATGCATTAACCCCATCTCATCTAAAATATCTGGAAGTACTCAAAATCTATAAGGCATAAGCTGCCAGAGTGATGGTTGCAAGGCATTTAATGACTTTTTTATGCTCTCAAATGAAAATATTTTAAAGATCTGTTTTGTGTCATCCTTGTATATATATTGTTGGTCTGTGTTTTTGTCCTCGTCATGTAAAAAAAATTTTGTTTTCTTTCGCTTCGGCTTTATTTTTTTCTTGTGTGTGTATGTATATATATATTTTTTTTATATACGTCAATGTGCTTATTGTAATTATTATAAAAAAAATTCTTTTATAATTACGATTTAAAAAATTACAATATAATTTTTTTTATAATTTTTTTATTTAGTTTTATTTATTTTTTATGATTTTTTTATAATTACAAAACAATTTTTTTATAATTACAATATAAAAAAATTTTTTTTTGTTGTGTTTTGGGCAGTTTTTGTATGGCAGCACAGGGTTGGTGGTGGAGGTCTTATATATGGTGAAAAGCCGGAAACCTGGCATTCTGGTTCCTGGCGTTCGAGTGAGAAGGTGCGTCCTTCGAGTGTATTGTGTGGACTCTTTGTGTAAGCCACCACGTGCCAGGCCTACGCCAACTTCTCGTATTGTATTCTGGTATATATATATTTGGTACATAAAATTAGTTTGATCCTGTATTGTACTCGTCTCCTCTTTTCGTAGTAACCCTTTTTATTCACCCCTGCAAATATCATCCCACAGAGATTTGCAGATATCAGTTTGTTGCTCCCACATATTCTAAATTTTGGTTGACTCTGTTATAAATGATGGGGATAGTGTAAATCCCAGGTAGACATTTCTTATCAACCAGGTCCTTGGCATTTCTGAATAAGTAAAACATTGTAGGACTCCTTCTGTAAACAATCTATATGTTGGCATTTGCTTCTTCTTTACATATGCTGGAAAGTTTATATTGTACATTACAGCTTTGCATGTTTTGTCTTGGTTCAGATTGTGGGACATATTTGACATATGATGTCAAATAAGGACATTGATGAGATTATGTGAGTAGTCATGCTGGGAAGCCAATATTGATATGCAGCAAAGTTCTTGATCTCTGTCCTGAATGCTGATAGACTGTGTGAAGCCCTGGAGATGNTATCTTTTCGGTTTTAAAAAATCGTTCTAAACGAATATTTTTCGTACTTCGTTAATCTTCAAACGATTTTTGCCTGAAGATGGACCCAGGAGGGGTCTGAAAACGTTTGTACTATTAAATTTTTTATTTCGCATCGGTTAAAGGTTCTAAGGTACGTGATATTTTGTTCTATTCTCATTTTGTTCTTTTATGGAAACTTTTTTAAACTTGAAGATGGCCATTATAAATGGTATAAAATGTTTGTTTTACATTAAATTACTTTTACTTGCTGGGTTTTTGATATTAATTTTATCTAAGCTTATCTAGCAACTCTCATACTTACATAGATGTTATACTTTGCTTTCATCATAAAATAGTATTTTACTTTTTATGATGGAGAAATGCAATCATTGAAACACTATTAAGTTATTTTAATCTATTTTAAAATGTTTTATGTTATAGAAATATATTCATCCAGAAAATGAGTTTATTTGTAACTCAAACATTTAGGCTTTGTGTATTGTAGAAAAACTAATGGTAATTAGGAATTTAACATTTAATAAAATTGCATAAAATTTTATCATTATTCTTAATTTAATAAAACTTTTATTAAACTTTTATTTAGGTGAAATGTTTGCTATGTAATAATTTTCAAAATTGTTAGTGTTTAGTATACTAGTAATAAATTTACAAGAATTGATTTAAACATACATAACATGATATAATATTTTCAACATTTACAGATTATCAGAAAGCCATAAAAAATTACAAAAATTAAATCAAGGTTTAGAAGAAAAAATGTTAAAAGTTGTAAGTAATATTCATATCAATTTCATATTGCATTGTTTTTGTAAACCATAATATAATTAAAATTCATTGTATTTTAAAATATAATAATGATGACAAATATCCTTAGTTGGCTCTTCATAATTTTCAAAAATTGTTCTTTAAAACTTTTTGAAAATATGAAACAACTTAATCATGCTAATTATTCTTTAAAATTTAATATAGTTTTGAAAAATAACTAGAAATTATAAGCCTGGAAGTTCACAATGCCAGGCTGCAATTTTTAATCCTATTTTTAATATATTTAATTTTAAAATATATGGTCCACCTCAAATTAGTAGTGTTTTGCCCCTGTACATCATAATTTTCCTGATTTATCCTGGATATAATTGCAACTACGCTTGCAAATTAACATTATGCCTGGAATAGCTAAGAACAGGATAGATTGTTTTTATGAATATTTTGATTAGCAATCCTGTTAGCAATAGAGTTGCACTGGTCATCTATCTAACTCCTTTCAGGGGAAAATTTTTGAATTGACATAATGTGACCTTTGGTCTAGCCCAGAAGTTCATATATAGTTAATCAGGGCCTCCTACCTCTAAGCTTTTCATATCTGGTTTCGGCTTTCATCTACCTAACTCTGTTCTTGAGATTAAGGAAGGATAGACAGAGGCAACAGTGAAAATTTATAGATCTGCAATTTCTTCAAATTGCAGTCCAATTAGCATGATTAAGTTGTCTCACATTATTTCTGAACTCAAAACATTACTAAAAGTATTAACAATCTATGTCTGCTAGTGCCAGTATATTCTGAATATTCTGATTAATCATTTACTAGACAGTGAAAAATTTGCTTTTCATTATTGTTATGTTATTTCATAAAAACAAAAATTCTCTTGGACATATTGAAGAGAACAAGTATGAGAGGAGGCTGAAAAGTTATGTATCCTTTAATAAAACAACAATGAGTTGACCTAACTTAATGAAACAAAAATGGAAATCTAAATTCACTATTTATTTACAAGACTATATAATTATTTTTCAACATAGTCTCTTAACCTCAATGCATTTATGTCAACATGTCACAAGTTTGCAGAGTACATTATTGAGTTTTTTGAGAAATCCACTGACATACTACTGACTTTACTTTCTTGTCAGATTCTTATCTTTAATAATAATGTAAATGTAACTATTTTCTTTTTTAAATTTTCTTCTTTCTTAAATATATTAATAATTATTAAGGCATCTTTGGCTATAAATAAAACTTTTCATTGTTTAAGAGTTAATAAACTAAATTCACAGTTTAGAAAGAGTAAGTAATTTTTTTGATGTTATTAATAATAGGTAATTTAGCCTTGGCATTTGGAATCTGGCATAAAACACTATGCAAATGTAGCATAAAAATTTACTGTTTAACATAATTTTTCTAATTTCTTTTTGTTTTCATTTGTAAAGCAAAAAACCTGTATTAAATATATATAATGAGTAAATTTATTAGAAAGAATTTGACAAAAGTTTTGAAGATATAAAAGAAACATTTTATAGTAGAAAATTATTGAATGGAAGTTGAGAAAAGCAAACATAAAAATTTAAAAAAATTCTTCATACTTGAGATAGTTATTGTGACTTATTCACAAACTAGATAAATATTTATTGGTTGATTCATGTTGAATGTTATATTGAATGTTCTTTTTAAAACTGATGAGAAATTCTAATTGTTACATGCATGATCATAATTGAATTATTTTTAACGATAGTATCAACTGTTTGATTCTATTATTCATATTTTATCTATTGCTTTGATAACATATTTATATCTTAGAATTATGTAATCTCTCACTTATTTAAAACTGTAAAATTACTAAGTTTTGTTTATGGAATTATGAAATTAATGTGAAATATTAATACTAATGATTAAAACACTAAGTTAAATATAAGTATATTAAACAACTTGAAGCCATATATATATATAGCTTCAAGTTGTTTAATATACTATATATATAGATACATAGGCAAATGATTGCCTTGTATGGCAGCACAGGGTTGGTGGTGGAGGTCTTATATATGGTGAAAAGCCGGAAACCTGGCATTCTGGTTCCTGGCGTTCGAGTGAGAAGGTGCGTCCTTCGAGTGTATTGTGTGGACTCTTTGTGTAAGCCACCACGTGCCAGGCCTACGCCAACTTCTCGTATTGTATTCTGGTATATATATATTTGGTACATAAAATTAGTTTGATCCTGTATTGTACTCGTCTCCTCTTTTCGTAGTAACCCTTTTTATTCACCCCTGCAAATATCATCCCACAGAGATTTGCAGATATCAGTTTGTTGCTCCCACATATTCTAAATTTTGGTTGACTCTGTTATAAATGATGGGGATAGTGTAAATCCCAGGTAGACATTTCTTATCAACCAGGTCCTTGGCATTTCTGAATAAGTAAACATTGTAGGNATATTTTTATTATTTTGCAGGTTGAAAAATTTGAAACTGAGAAAAATGCTCTTACTAGAGATATTGCAGATCTAACATCTAAATTAGTTGATGCTCGTCTTACAATTGCTGAATTAGAAGAAGAAAATGTATATTTTAAAAAATTATATTTTGAAATTATGCAATATTTTATTTAATTAATAAGTAGAAATAGCATCTGTAGAATTAATATTTAATTATCTCTATCTTTACGAAATTGATGGAATGTTCATTCCATCAATTTTACAATCACATTTTAACTCTTGAAATAGTCTGACATATTGAGTTGTTTTAATTTATTAAAAGTCTAATAATTTAAATATAAGCGTCCAAACCTGATAGTCATATATTAAAGTCAAATGATTGCTGAATTATATTGAATTATAAGATGAATTATACTAAACTGTTATTTCATTAACCTGTTAGTACTGTTTTGCCATACTTATCACAACAACTTCAATACATTATAAAACTCTTCTTTTAATCCTATTAAATACCTTTTAACAAAATGCATTTAGGACTCGTATTGTCCCTCTTCAATTGTTTTACAGTCATTAAAATTAAATTTCAGTATACTTTCTGAATTATTAAATACACATTTACTATCCAAAACTTCAAAAAATAACATTATTAAAACCAATGAAACACAAACCACAAGATAAAAAGCAAATATTTAAAATTATAATTAAAGTATGTAGTGAGGAACTTATATATAACACTTAGAGTATTTCCTCCTATTGAAATACTCTGTAAGCGTGATGTATAAGTTTTTCTTTATATACTTTATATTACTACTATTAATAGTAGTAGTAATATAACCCAATATAATTCAGCATTCATTTAACTTTAATCTAATAATTCTCTAAAATATTACAATAAAATACATAAAATATACAATTTTATGTATAAACAGTGGCAGACTAGGTCTAACTCTTTTGTTTCCTGGCAACTATAAAGCTATAATTTAATTTTTATAAGAAATATGTATTTTTGAACATTTTATTTACATAGAAAAACATGCAATTAAAATTTTTTATAAATAAACGTATATTTTTTAGTAATTGTAGTGTACATATATTATACTGTACATATTACTGGCAATATACAGTATGTAATAAATGTAAATACAAATTAAAATAACATACCAGAGAACCTGTTACTGGTGTGTGTCTCTTACTAAACCAACTGTTACAAACGTTTTCGAACTCACATGTTAGTAAGAGACACACACTAGTAACAGGCTTTCTGGTACGTTATTTTACTTTACTCCGGTATAGTAATATTGTTGTTTGTAAATACAAATTGTTATTATTGAACGAATGGCTCTATTTAAGCACATCATCTTCACCTTCATAAGCATATGAATAGATTTACAAAAGTACTGACAGCTGTTGGAATCAACAATTGAAGTTATTGTTAAATATTGTATAACATCAATACATACATTGCATTGTGTCATGGTAATGTTTTTAAATATTTTTCCTGTTGTGTAATAAAAGGTTTGTGGTGCTGTCGACCCCTCGGTGAGCTGTTGGTGACAGTGGCCTTGTTTTACTCTCCTCTTTTTAGCACTGACCTTTCATGAGTCAAGTCAGTGTTGTCTTTTGTGCAATCTTTGTTCTTTTGCCACGTAACCAGTTATGTGAGTCTAACCAGTTTTCCTAATCTCCGAAAAGCAACATCATCAAAATGTCCAAATATAGTTGTTGCTATACTGAATTATCCTGAACATCTTATCTTGCCAATTAGCTTTAACCATTTCATTTTTTGTCCTAAGATGTTTTCCAACAACTTCTATCCATATAGCCATTCCTTTGTATGACGTTTTCACAGAAGTTGCTAAATTCTGGAGGAAATTGAAAAAAGAAACTGAAACAACAAATCGTTGTGTGCAGGCATACAATGATTTGTTTTTTCAGTTATCACCAAATTCAAGACAATGTCATAGCATCATATATGAACATGTTGATCAGCGACATCAGTAATTTTATTTTGTAAACCATTATATTGACCATGGTAACTTCCAGCTCTGTCTATATTATCAGATAAACATTTTTTGAAATCAATTTTAAGATGATGAAATGTTTCAGTCACTAGATCAAAAAGTCTCATTCCTGTACCATCATTATTTGGCACAACCAAATAGTCACTCACAGATAATACTTTTAAGCACCTACTGAATAATAATGCAAAATTGATTGATGGATTATTTTGTGTTGAGTCAACTTGAATAGAATAGTATTTTACTTGAGAAACTTCATGACTAATTATTTCATCTATCAAATACAATTTCATGTATTCTTCAAAATTTAAATTAATGAATATGTTAATTTTCAGATATGTAACAAGTCCTCCATGATCTTTGAGTCTTTCTTTGTTGTTCTAATCATTTGATTCTTTTTGTAGACTTGTTTTGTATTGCAGAAACATGAACTGCCATAATGAGGTCATATTTCACCAACTACACTGTAGTTAAAAAATTGCCATGATTCAGAATGTTGTAGTGATTATCACTAAGTATATGTAATATCGTCATTATATATATATATATATATCTATATATTTTGTATTGCCGCATAGCAGGGTGTGTTGTAATTTTATTCCATAAAATTTGTATCACATCTTACGGTGTGGTGGTGCGAGCTTGTGATTGGCCCCTGAGCTCTGACGTATGTTACCACGTCATGTATATGACGCGGGTTATAAATGGAAGGGCCACATGTATGTGAGTACCTTTTTTCTCCTGGATCGTGTCCGGTCTGTGTCAGAAGAATCGAGTTGGAGTGCGAAAGAAAAAGGGAGGAACAACCACATGGAAGTGAAATCAGCGTAGGAAGAGAGAGACGTCACACGGAGGGCTCAACTATCATCATCCATGTAAGAATATTGTACTTGTCCTAACCTAAAAGACCCCTGATTGTCGCGTCGCGTAAGTTGTGATTGATCGTTTTTCCTTCTCGTGTTGGGCTAGGAAGAGTGACAGGATTCCCAGCTATATTTTTAAATGTAAATGAACCTCAGAAGTTCATCATTCTCTGATTAAATATGTTTTGTGCCTTATCTTTTTGTGCAGTCCTTATCATTCTTACCCTCACTTTCACACTGTCATACTTCGGTATGCTACAGCACAACAATGCCATCCAGAGTGTAGGCTGATTCACTTCTGTGACCTCAGAAAGGAAGTGCTTTGTCTAACATCTTTATGATGTCTATAATCCTTTATATTTAAATTAAAAGGCATAGGGTCACAGTATATGAAAAAAATACAGGGGTGATTGGTTAATGAACAGTTCAAACTGCAAATAAGTTGGACAACAAGCACTTTTGCAAAAGATTTTTATGTTTGGACAACAAACATCTGACATAACAAACACAAGAAGTGGTGATGCATTTAAGATTTCTAAAACTAGGCCTATATTTTACTGATATTTATGAATGGTTTAAGGAACAAGACTCACAGTTGTATACATAACCTTTTTTGCACTAGTTAATTTCTGTTGTTTGAATTTTTGTGTTTTTCTGAACTTTTAATTTAAAAAACACTGATGATAATATATGACTTAAAAAGAATGGACTGTCAAGAACTGTGTTCACTATAGAAACTTAGCAAGAGATAATAGCCAAGGTAGATCTAATGTTGCTAGGCAGTATGGCTTCAATAGGTCTACACTGGGCACAATCTTAGCTAAGAAAGATATAATCAAAATGACTCAAGCAGATAAAGGATAACAAAAATCACATCTGAGAAACAAAGATGTGCCATCCGTGAAAAAAATGGAAAGATTGCTTTTAGTTTGTTAATTACATGTAAATAAACATATTAAGAAATTATATAATTATTATTATTTTTTGGAGTCATTAGAAAGAATTAATCAAATTCCCATAAAAATCTAAGGTAAATTGATAATCGGTTAATGGTAATATTGTTGTTTGTAAATACAAATTGTTATTATTGAACGAATGGCTCTATTTAAGCACATCATCTTCACCTTCATAAGCATATGAATAGATTTANGGTGGAGGTCTTATATATGGTGAAAAGCCGGAAACCTGGCATTCTGGTTCCTGGCGTTCGAGTGAGAAGGTGCGTCCTTCGAGTGTATTGTGTGGACTCTTTGTGTAAGCCACCACGTGCCAGGCCTACGCCAACTTCTCGTATTGTATTCTGGTATATATATATTTGGTACATAAAATTAGTTTGATCCTGTATTGTACTCGTCTCCTCTTTTCGTAGTAACCCTTTTTATTCACCCCTGCAAATATCATCCCACAGAGATTTGCAGATATCAGTTTGTTGCTCCCACATATTCTAAATTTTGGTTGACTCTGTTATAAATGATGGGGATAGTGTAAATCCCAGGTAGACATTTCTTATCAACCAGGTCCTTGGCATTTCTGAATAAGTAAACATTGTAGGACTCCTTCTGTAAACAATCTATATGTTGGCATTTGCTTCTTCTTTACATATGCTGGAAAGTTTATATTGTACATTACAGCTTTGCATGTTTTGTCTTGGTTCAGATTGTGGGACATATTTGACATATGATGTCAAATAAGGACATTGATGAGATTATGTGAGTAGTCATGCTGGGAAGCCAATATTGATATGCAGCAAAGTTCTTGATCTCTGTCCTGAATGCTGATAGACTGTGTGAAGCCCTGGAGATGAGGACTCTGAAGACAGCCAGCCTTAAGGTATATGGATCATGTGAAAGAGCTAGGATAAATAGAGGATTGTAGGTAGGCTTACAGAATATCTACAATAGTCTTCTGTATTCTGTAAGCATACCTATAATCCTCTATTCAGATTCTGTCTTTAGAGTCCTTGCCACCATCAACTTTAGGGAAGCAGATTCTATCTATTCTGCTCTTTAACATTGCTTAAGACTTATTAAAATTTAAGAAAATAAAGATTTAGATCTTTTCCTGTTCCTGTGGCTATCATGTAAGCAGTATTTTCCAAAACTTTGACAAATTTTTAAATTTTGTGTTCTATTCTCATTTTGTTCTTTTATGGAAACTTTTTTAAACTTGAAGATGGCCATTATAAATGGTATAAAATGTTTGTTTTACATTAAATTACTTTTACTTGCTGGGTTTTTGATATTAATTTTATCTAAGCTTATCTAGCAACTCTCATACTTACATAGATGTTATACTTTGCTTTCATCATAAAATAGTATTTTACTTTTTATGATGGAGAAATGCAATCATTGAAACACTATTAAGTTATTTTAATCTATTTTAAAATGTTTTATGTTATAGAAATATATTCATCCAGAAAATGAGTTTATTTGTAACTCAAACATTTAGGCTTTGTGTATTGTAGAAAAACTAATGGTAATTAGGAATTTAACATTTAATAAAATTGCATAAAATTTTATCATTATTCTTAATTTAATAAAACTTTTATTAAACTTTTATTTAGGTGAAATGTTTGCTATGTAATAATTTTCAAAATTGTTAGTGTTTAGTATACTAGTAATAAATTTACAAGAATTGATTTAAACATACATAACATGATATAATATTTTCAACATTTACAGATTATCAGAAAGCCATAAAAAATTACAAAAATTAAATCAAGGTTTAGAAGAAAAAATGTTAAAAGTTGTAAGTAATATTCATATCAATTTCATATTGCATTGTTTTTGTAAACCATAATATAATTAAAATTCATTGTATTTTAAAATATAATAATGATGACAAATATCCTTAGTTGGCTCTTCATAATTTTCAAAAATTGTTCTTTAAAACTTTTTGAAAATATGAAACAACTTAATCATGCTAATTATTCTTTAAAATTTAATATAGTTTTGAAAAATAACTAGAAATTATAAGCCTGGAAGTTCACAATGCCAGGCTGCAATTTTTAATCCTATTTTTAATATATTTAATTTTAAAATATATGGTCCACCTCAAATTAGTAGTGTTTTGCCCCTGTACATCATAATTTTCCTGATTTATCCTGGATATAATTGCAACTACGCTTGCAAATTAACATTATGCCTGGAATAGCTAAGAACAGGATAGATTGTTTTTATGAATATTTTGATTAGCAATCCTGTTAGCAATAGAGTTGCACTGGTCATCTATCTAACTCCTTTCAGGGGAAAATTTTTGAATTGACATAATGTGACCTTTGGTCTAGCCCAGAAGTTCATATATAGTTAATCAGGGCCTCCTACCTCTAAGCTTTTCATATCTGGTTTCGGCTTTCATCTACCTAACTCTGTTCTTGAGATTAAGGAAGGATAGACAGAGGCAACAGTGAAAATTTATAGATCTGCAATTTCTTCAAATTGCAGTCCAATTAGCATGATTAAGTTGTCTCACATTATTTCTGAACTCAAAACATTACTAAAAGTATTAACAATCTATGTCTGCTAGTGCCAGTATATTCTGAATATTCTGATTAATCATTTACTAGACAGTGAAAAATTTGCTTTTCATTATTGTTATGTTATTTCATAAAAACAAAAATTCTCTTGGACATATTGAAGAGAACAAGTATGAGAGGAGGCTGAAAAGTTATGTATCCTTTAATAAAACAACAATGAGTTGACCTAACTTAATGAAACAAAAATGGAAATCTAAATTCACTATTTATTTACAAGACTATATAATTATTTTTCAACATAGTCTCTTAACCTCAATGCATTTATGTCAACATGTCACAAGTTTGCAGAGTACATTATTGAGTTTTTTGAGAAATCCACTGACATACTACTGACTTTACTTTCTTGTCAGATTCTTATCTTTAATAATAATGTAAATGTAACTATTTTCTTTTTTAAATTTTCTTCTTTCTTAAATATATTAATAATTATTAAGGCATCTTTGGCTATAAATAAAACTTTTCATTGTTTAAGAGTTAATAAACTAAATTCACAGTTTAGAAAGAGTAAGTAATTTTTTTGATGTTATTAATAATAGGTAATTTAGCCTTGGCATTTGGAATCTGGCATAAAACACTATACAAATGTAGCATAAAAATTTACTGTTTAACATAATTTTTCTAATTTCTTTTTGTTTTCATTTGTAAAGCAAAAAACCTGTATTAAATATATATAATGAGTAAATTTATTAGAAAGAATTTGACAAAAGTTTTGAAGATATAAAAGAAACATTTTATAGTAGAAAATTATTGAATGGAAGTTGAGAAAAGCAAACATAAAAATTTTAAAAAATTCTTCATACTTGAGATAGTTATTGTGACTTATTCACAAACTAGATAAATATTTATTGGTTGATTCATGTTGAATGTTATATTGAATGTTCTTTTTAAAACTGATGAGAAATTCTAATTGTTACATGCATGATCATAATTGAATTATTTTTAACGATAGTATCAACTGTTTGATTCTATTATTCATATTTTATCTATTGCTTTGATAACATATTTATATCTTAGAATTATGTAATCTCTCACTTATTTAAAACTGTAAAATTACTAAGTTTTGTTTATGGAATTATGAAATTAATGTGAAATATTAATACTAATGATTAAAACACTAAGTTAAATATAAGTATATTAAACAACTTGAAGCCATATATATATATAGCTTCAAGTTGTTTAATATACTATATATATAGATACATAGGCAAATGATTGCCTTAAATACTCAGGCTATAAATTTGCTATTTTTAATAATTAATACTAAGTAATTTGCTACTGGAGGTAGATGTTAGGTGCCATCTCTTATCTAAGTTAGTAATTCTAAATTATTTAATAAATTATTAAAATTATAATCATCTGGAAGGAAAGAACTGGCCTGGGATGGGGCCTGAACCCACAACCTCCGCTTGCACTGCGGTGTGCTTGCCAGTCATGCCACTGCATGACTGGCAAGCAGACCCCAAGCAAGCCTTTGCTTCCAGATGATTCTAAATTATTTAATAAATTATTTAAAAATTATAATTATTAATTTAGATAAGAGNATGACTGGCAAGCAGACCCCAAGCAAGCCTTTGCTTCCAGATGTATTTAAATTTAGATATAACCTTATGTGGGGTCCGGGTGGTACAGTTGGCAAGCCACCATATGGCAAGTGAAGGTTGCGGGTTCAGGTACCTCCCCAAGCTAGTTCTTTTCTTCCAGATGGTTCTAAATTATTTAATAAATTATTTAAATTATAATTATTAACTTAGATAAGAGATAGCACCTAACATACCTCTACCTCTAGTAGCAAATTACTTGGTATTAATTATTAAAAATAGTAGATTTATAGCCTGAGTATTTAAGGCAATCATTTGGCTATGTAGCTACATTGAGTTAAATTTATTGTATTTATTTTAAATATCTATATTTTTATTATTTTGCAGGTTGAAAAATTTGAAACTGAGAAAAATGCTCTTACTAGAGATATTGCAGATCTAACATCTAAATTAGTTGATGCTCGTCTTACAATTGCTGAATTAGAAGAAGAAAATGTATATTTTAAAAAATTATATTTTGAAATTATGCAATATTTTATTTAATTAATAAGTAGAAATAGCATCTGTAGAATTAATATTTAATTATCTCTATCTTTACGAAATTGATGGAATGTTCATTCCATCAATTTTACAATCACATTTTAACTCTTGAAATAGTCTGACATATTGAGTTGTTTTAATTTATTAAAAGTCTAATAATTTAAATATAAGCGTCCAAACCTGATAGTCATATATTAAAGTCAAATGATTGCTGAATTATATTGAATTATAAGATGAATTATACTAAACTGTTATTTCATTAACCTGTTAGTACTGTTTTGCCATACTTATCACAACAACTTCAATACATTATAAAACTCTTCTTTTAATCCTATTAAATACCTTTTAACAAAATGCATTTAGGACTCGTATTGTCCCTCTTCAATTGTTTTACAGTCATTAAAATTAAATTTCAGTATACTTTCTGAATTATTAAATACACATTTACTATCCAAAACTTCAAAAAATAACATTATTAAAACCAATGAAACACAAACCACAAGATAAAAAGCAAATATTTAAAATTATAATTAAAGTATGTAGTGAGGAACTTATATATAACACTTAGAGTATTTCCTCCTATTGAAATACTCTGTAAGCGTGATGTATAAGTTTTTCTTTATATACTTTATATTACTACTATTAATAGTAGTAGTAATATAACCCAATATAATTCAGCATTCATTTAACTTTAATCTAATAATTCTCTAAAATATTACAATAAAATACATAAAATATACAATTTTATGTATAAACAGTGGCAGACTAGGTCTAACTCTTTTGTTTCCTGGCAACTATAAAGCTATAATTTAATTTTTATAAGAAATATGTATTTTTGAACATTTTATTTACATAGAAAAACATACAATTAAAATTTTTTATAAATAAACGTATATTTTTTAGTAATTGTAGTGTACATATATTATACTGTACATATTACTGGCAATATACAGTATATAATAAATGTAAATACAAATTAAAATAACATACCAGAGAACCTGTTACTGGTGTGTGTCTCTTACTAAACCAACTGTTACAAACGTTTTCGAACTCACATGTTAGTAAGAGACACACACTAGTAACAGGCTTTCTGGTACGTTATTTTACTTTACTCCGGTATAGTAATATTGTTGTTTGTAAATACAAATTGTTATTATTGAACGAATGGCTCTATTTAAGCACATCATCTTCACCTTCATAAGCATATGAATAGATTTACAAAAGTACTGACAGCTGTTGGAATCAACAATTGAAGTTATTGTTAAATATTGTATAACATCAATACATACATTGCATTGTGTCATGGTAATGTTTTTAAATATTTTTCCTGTTGTGTAATAAAAGGTTTGTGGTGCTGTCGACCCCTCGGTGAGCTGTTGGTGACAGTGGCCTTGTTTTACTCTCCTCTTTTTAGCACTGACCTTTCATGAGTCAAGTCAGTGTTGTCTTTTGTGCAATCTTTGTTCTTTTGCCACGTAACCAGTTATGTGAGTCTAACCAGTTTTCCTAATCTCCGAAAAGCAACATCATCAAAATGTCCAAATATAGTTGTTGCTATACTGAATTATCCTGAACATCTTATCTTGCCAATTAGCTTTAACCATTTCATTTTTTGTCCTAAGATGTTTTCCAACAACTTCTATCCATATAGCCATTCCTTTGTATGACGTTTTCACAGAAGTTGCTAAATTCTGGAGGAAATTGAAAAAAGAAACTGAAACAACAAATCGTTGTGTGCAGGCATACAATGATTTGTTTTTTCAGTTATCACCAAATTCAAGACAATGTCATAGCATCATGTATGAACATGTTGATCAGTGACATCAGTAATTTTATTTTGTAAACCATTATATTGACCATGGTAACTTCCAGCTCTGTCTATATTATCAGATAAACATTTTTTGAAATCAATTTTAAGATGATGAAATGTTTCAGTCACTAGATCAAAAAGTCTCATTCCTGTACCATCATTATTTGGCACAACCAAATAGTCACTCACAGATAATACTTTTAAGCACCTACTGAATAATAATGCAAAATTGATTGATGGATTATTTTGTGTTGAGTCAACTTGAATAGAATAGTATTTTACTTGAGAAACTTCATGACTAATTATTTCATCTATCAAATACAATTTCTTGTATTCTTCAAAATTTAAATTAATGAATATGTTAATTTTCAGATATGTAACAAGTCCTCCATGATCTTTGAGTCTTTCTTTGTTGTTCTAATCATTTGATTCTTTTTGTAGACTTGTTTTGTATTGCAGAAACATGAACTGCCATAATGAGGTCATATTTTGCCAACTACACTGTAGTTAAAAAATTGCCATGATTCAGAATGTTGTAGTGATTATCACTAAGTATATGTAATATCGTCATTATATATATATATATATATCTATATATTTTGTATTGCCGCATAGCAGGGTGTGTTGTAATTTTATTCCATAAAATTTGTATCACATCTTACGGTGTGGTGGTGCGAGCTTGTGATTGGCCCCTGAGCTCTGACGTATGTTACCACGTCATGTATATGACGCGGGTTATAAATGGAAGGGCCACATGTATGTGAGTACTTTTTTTCTCCTGGATCGTGTCCGGTCTGTGTCAGAAGAATCGAGTTGGAGTGCGAAAGAAAAAGGAAGGAGGAACAACCACATGGAAGTGAAATCAGCGTAGGAAGAGAGAGACATCACACGGAGGGCTCAACTATCATCATCCATGTAAGAATATTGTACTAGTCCTAACCTAAAAGACCCCTGATTGTCGCGTCGCGTAAGTTGTGATTGATCGTTTTTCCTTCTCGTGTTGGGCTAGGAAGAGTGACAGGATTCCCAGCTATATTTTTAAATGTAAATGAACCTCAGAAGTTCATCATTCTCTGATTAAATATGTTTTGTGCCTTATCTTTTTGTGCAGTCCTTATCATTCTTACCCTCACTTTCACACTGTCATACTTCGGTATGCTACAGCACAACAATGCCATCCAGAGTGTAGGCTGATTCACTTCTGTGACCTCAGAAAGGAAGTGCTTTGTCTAACATCTTTATGATGTCTATAATCCTTTATATTTAAATTAAAAGGCATAGGGTCACAGTATATGAAAAAAATACAGGGGTGATTGGTTAATGAACAGTTCAAACTGCAAATAAGTTGGACAACAAGCACTTTTGCAAAAGATTTTTATGTTTGGACAACAAACATCTGACATAACAAACACAAGAAGTGGTGATGCATTTAAGATTTCTAAAACTAGGCCTATATTTTACTGATATTTATGAATGGTTTAAGGAACAAGACTCACAGTTGTATACATAACCTTTTTTGCACTAGTTAATTTCTGTTGTTTGAATTTTTGTGTTTTTCTGAACTTTTAATTTAAAAAACACTGATGATAATATGTGACTTAAAAAGAATGGACTGTCAAGAACTGTGTTCACTATAGAAACTTAGCAAGAGATAATAGCCAAGGTAGATCTAATGTTGCTAGGCAGTATGGCTTCAATAGGTCTACACTGGGCACAATCTTAGCTAAGAAAGATATAATCAAAATGACTCAAGCAGATAAAGGATAACAAAAATCACATCTGAGAAACAAAGATGTGCCATCCGTGAAAAAAATGGAAAGATTGCTTTTAGTTTGTTAATTACATGTAAATAAACATATTAAGAAATTATATAATTATTATTATTTTTTGGAGTCATTAGAAAGAATTAATCAAATTCCCATAAAAATCTAAGGTAAATTGATAATCGGTTAATGAACAATTCAGGTAGCAAATATTGTCTTTGAACAGATTATATTTGTTAACCGATCACCCGCTGTATTAAGAAACAAAAACACAAAACACAACCAGCATGAGGTGAAGATCTGATGAAGCACACTCAAACTGAGGCTGACACAATTAAAAATATTTTCTGCCTTTGCAATGTATCCATAAGCTCAATACAAAGTTGACTCCAGCTGCATGTTACAATCCCAGCCTAGGATTGTGACAAGCAGCAAAGTTTCATTGCATAGTCACAATAGTAAAGATCCAAGCTTATATACTGTATTCTTTGGCCTAACATAACCCAAATCAAAATTATTTTTTCAGTTATTTTTTATATTTTTAAATATAAAGTATTCTCAGAAAATGATTTTATTAAAATAGTGTGGCTGCATGCCATATCATTTGTATAGTATATAGAATTTCATCATATTTTCATTTCATTCTTTCACTTTTCTTTATTCTTGCTTTTCTTTTGTTTCATTTTCCAAGAAATTCAGATTGAACCCTTTCCCAATAGAGTGGGGCAGTAAAAACAATAGGATGAGGGAAGAATCTGAAGGGAAAATGGGGGCAAGTTAAGTACTTTTTGAGATGGACACCAGGGAGACAAGACATGTTGAGAAGAGGCTCTTGGTTGTTTTCGGCAGATGACAAGAGTGTGAGGAAGTGGTGTTTGAGTTAGGAATACACAGAGAGGCCATTTTTGTAAGTGTCTTTGAGGCATTTTTTGAGAGAACATTCCAAAATTGCAGAGAAGTATGGAGAAGTTCTGAGAGAGAAAGATCCTTAACTGAGACAAAGAAAGTTGGATCCAATCGATGTGCAAAGGGAACATTCAAGACAATTAGATACCCTTGTCCTAGATCTCTTCATCTTCCTTCCTGTATCTGTACATATGTCATATTACTTTAATCATAAGTAGGTTAAGATTAGTTTAAGGATATGACCCATGCTTGTAAGGTCCCGAACTGTTACATTTGTTATTTCCAGGACATAAGGTTTGTGACAGAGCTGGTTTTATACCATGGAATTCTGAATATAATTGTATTACAAGAAACAGGAATTACAAGGGACTTGTCTTGGAGTTGGAACCTATTAAATTCTTGTTCAAATATGAAATAAAGTTTTTCTGTGTTTTTGAAAATAATACCTTGTGTATTTCTCATTTCAATACGAACAATACAACAATGCAATACAACATAAATTTAGTTGCACACAGAAATAATATTAGAACTTCTATTATATTTTTAAGCTAAAATAGAATGTCATTAACATTTTTAACATATTGTGTATTGTTTAAGGGGCCCCACTTGCTATCAGGCAAGCTGACATCCTGGCCAGTCTGCCACTGTGTATAAATACATTAATTTTTAATATTTTAATTAAAAAAATTCTTGAAATTATGTATTGTAAAATTTACTATAAACTTGGAAATACTTCAGATACTTCAGCTGTTTTGTTTAAAAAAATACACAGGGCCAATAACTTTCAAAAAACCTTAATAATTAAAAAAATATATATATACAGTAGATCATCGATTATCTGATCCCCGATTAACCGTCACCTGTTAACTGTTAACTGACCGCATTCTAGTTGGCAAATTCAAATGTCTGCTAGTGATGTGGCGCTACAATATTTGGTTATGTCTTGGCTACTTTAATATTATTTTTGTGTGTTTTAGCTGGCAACACTGGCTCGACCATAAAGGGAGCCAGTATTTAAACGAGGTTTAATTTTCTAATTTTTAACGATACAATAGCGATGATTATTATTTTTAAAAATTTTTGTTAGGCTTAACATCGATGAAAATTTAATGCGAAGTAGATTAATAGCGATATACTAATATACTAATTACATGGGATGTAATAATAATATACTACACTAATAATGGATTTTTTCATACTTTTCAGTTATCCGACTTTTCAATTATCCGACCAACCCCAGTTCCCAATTGAGTCGGATAATCAATGCTCTACTGTATATATATATATATAACTATATTATTTTATAAAGTATAAATAATTTTTTAAACTTATTTATTAACACTAAAAATATGCCCTGTAACAGTATTATTACCAGTATTATTTATTTAGCAGTATTATTTCAGTAAAATAAAAAGGAATACCAACTGAAACTTTTTTATAAGAGGAACCAAAACCAACCTTTATTCAGATACAGCTGGGTATGTAAACATAATTATTAATAAAATACATAATTGAAATGTTAAAATACATAACCAGATACCTAATTATATATTTTAATGTCCATCTGTTTATATATTTAATACATGCCATTGCTTATTTAAACAAATAGAATAAGTGCAATGTATTCTAAAAAATACTGTGAATTTGAAGAAGGATTACAAAATAACTCAAAAATATTTATTTAGTAAAACTTTGCAGCTTGAACTAAATAAAGGTTATTTTTGTTTCCTCTATTCATTGTGTTTACCTCAGCTTTTTCTTACTTTTGAATGATTCTACAAGGTTATTTTGATCTTAGATAAATAATTTAAAATATTTTGTCTGTTAATAAGATCTCTAGCAAATTATTTCTTTATTTTATTTTTAGTCAAAGCTTTAATTGTTAGAAATGGAGTTTTCATTAATATTATATGATATTTCAGTACTGTACTGTAAAAATTTTACTGTATTATATTATCTATAATATAGATTGTTTTATTAATTTAGAATGAAAAAGTTTGAAAGTAATTAAAAAAACAACAAACAACTGTTAAAATAATTATAATATACTTGTACAATAATTGATGTTAATTAATAACATATACAGTAATTTTAAATGCACTTCTCAAAAATTAAAATTTTTATTTTTCATAATTAATAATCATTCATCTTACTCTCTGAACTAGTTCTATTATAAAATGATTAAATAATCAATATTCTTAAAGAAGCTTCTTTCAGATTTGTTTTTGTTTTTAAATATTCAATTCAAAATATTGCCTTAAACTGATTATTGTGTAATTAAATTATATTATTTTTCTTAGGAACAATATAGAAATGATTGTAATGTTGCTGTCCAACTATTGCAATGCAAACCTTCAAGTTTTATGTCTCATAAATTAAACTCTGTAAGTATATAATTCATATTTGTGAATATCTATAAATTAAATTTTTTCTTGTTTAAATAGTGTTTAAATACATGCTTTGGGTTAAAAAAAAATTGAATGCAAGAAGATTGAATAACATTCTAATAAATTCATATTATACATACTAGACATTTCTTTTATTTACAAATCTTTCTACATAAATTTATTTTTGATTTAGACTGTAAAAACTTAACTTTTTTAATTATAATTAAAAAATTTGTTGCACATTTGTTAATACAGGATATGAAAGCATTCTTAGTTAAATAATTGTTTATCTAGAATACATCTAGCATGAAATAGTTTTTATTGTAAAAAAAATTGTTTCTAAAAAAAATCTAATTCTCTAGTAAAATCTTTTAATAACAGGTACTAATATTTTCAGACAGTCACAAATAGAACTACAGAATAGCATGCAGGGTCCACCAGTTTAAACTTAACCTAAAGCAGCATCTATGAATGTAGTTCTTCCTGGCCCTTTACCACTTATCAATTCAAACAACAATTTCCATGTATTGGAAATTTCTTTTGCATACTGGAAATTAATACAGTTGTATTATCCCCAGATGGATGACTTTCCTAAAATTTGTCTAGTAAAATATATTTATATATAATTACAAAAAGAAACCCATTGCCTAACATAAATTCTAATGGAAAACAGTGCAAGTTTAACCAAGATGCTCACATCATTACTGTTGTTGTTTCATTAATATTAGTTTTCCATATGTATGCAAATGGCAGATTTGCTAGGTGGGTCAAGATGAAAGATGTTAAAACACTTTTAATTATATCTGTATGATTGTATAAACAAGCACAAAAATACAGTGCAATAATGATAGAGTTTTATGATACTTAACAGAGATTTTGCACAAATAAAGAATCAAAAAAAACTCAAACAATGAGCTTTGAAAAATTCCAATTATTTCAAACATTATGGAAGTTTACAAAATAATTTATGTAACAAATGTTATATGTATAAGTTTTCTAAATTCCTTGTACACTCCTGAATAAAATGATATCATTTTTTCGACCATAGACAAATACTAAGTTAAGATATGTAGATTTGAATACCCTTAAATTATTTTATTTTGTATTTAATATTTTTCTTGATAATTATTTTTCCTATTTTCTATGTTTTATTTGGAATATTTATGCTCCTGCACATGTGACAAGCTATGTAAATTTGTAATTTTTGAATGTTTTTAATTTCAAATGTGCTTTCTATTCTATTTATTAATTCCATTCTAGAATCTGAAGATGGCCATTGTGCATGGTCAAAAACATTCATTCCATTAATAAACATTTTATTTTTNTTATATACTTGTTAAGTACAGATATCCACTGTTAACTGTATCCACTGTTAACAGATATCCACTGCTAACCCAGTAGTTAATTCTGAAAAGTGTCATGTTATGCGAATCTGTGCTATAACGAAACAAAGACTACTAAAAAACATAGGGTTAGGTTCCAAAAGTTAGTAAAAGTTACTTTCTTTTTTCTTTTTCAATTAAGAGAAATATGTTTATTAAAGCAATCAATAATTAACTAACAATTACAATCAAAAGTATTGCATGTTAATATTATTTGTTTCTTCACTGAAAACACCAATTTTGATTTTTCTCTACCTTTTTTCATAAAATCTGATATTTTCATTTGCTTGCATTTGCCTAAGAGATCTTTAAAAAATTTTTATTNTGCTCCTGCACATGTGACAAGCTATGTAAATTTGTAATTTTTGAATGTTTTTAATTTCAAATGTGCTTTCTATTCTATTTATTAATTCCATTCTAGAATCTGAAGATGGCCATTGTGCATGGTCAAAAACATTCATTCCATTAATAAACATTTTATTTTTACAAGATTTAAGGTATTTTTCTAATATTAATTTTAAATAAAGAATTAATGATATTTCAGTACAACTCTTCTACACTTACTTTGAATTAGTGTTAATTTAGTTCTTATACTATAGTTCATGGTTTAGTACATTCATAGCATGCATATAAGAAAAAAATATATCATTGAATTTCATTTCTAAAAACAGTGCTTGTAACAACAACAGTGAATTTGTTTGCTTTCCTTTTAGGACCTTGTTCATTTACAAACATGATTTATTCATTTGGTTCTAGTTTTTAGTTTTATATATAACAAATTACATTAAATAAGTTTAATTTTTTTATACATATACAAACATCCTGAAACCTGATAGATAATAATAGGCCAAACGACTGCAAATAGGTCTGGAAGCTTGGGTAGCATAACTGGCAATGCATCCACATGGTAAACAGGATTTGCTGGTTGGTGTCTTGCTCCAGGCCAATTCTTTTCTTTCACAATTTTCTAAATTATTTATAAATTATTAATTTAATTATAATTATTAAATTTAATAAGAAATGGCACAAATGCCTGCCTCTAGTGACAAATTATTTAGAAATTAACTAAAGCTAATAGCAGAGAAGTATCTTGGTTTAATCCAGCAGTTGCTTGGCATATTAATCTTTTTAAAGAATAGTAATAAATACATATGTTTAAAAACTTCATAACTTTTCATTTTTGTATAATTAAGTTTTATCTTTTGTTTAATATTTAATTCAATAAACAATTTTATTAAAACTTTAACTATGATATATTCAATATAATAAATATGCTTGAAAACTTGTAAAAATAATCATTAATATTAAATAATTGACATATTCCAGCTTCCTCATGATTTGCAAGAAAAAGTTAAGAAACATTTGACTCCACGTACAAAACGTGAAATGCCATCCCCTCAAAGTACTGAGATACGTACTATTAGAGTTCCAATACCAACTTTGCCTTCAACAGCAATGGTATATTCTGTGAGTGATGTAACATCATCAATTAATTCACAAGAAGATGTAGGAAATGGTTCTAATGGTGTAACTCCAGATTATGTATCTGCAGCAATTATGGCCAAAGTTTTAGAAGAACGTGCTAAGGAAAGAACTTCACGTAGACAGTATAAATGTCAGTTATGTCGAAGATGTAAATATCCAACTGATTTAAAAGATAAATCTACTCAGACAAAACTGTTAGCAAAATCATTTACACTTTGTAAATGTATTGATGGATTTTATCATTCACAAGAAAGATCCAATTGTTTTTCTAATTGGGAATTACCAAATTATCGAATTCGATCTGCCCCGTCCATGAGTGTTGAAACTGAAATTTAAGATATAAAATAATATCACTTCAAAACATACATAAAATTACCAATGCACCCTTTTCCAAGCTTTTGTGATGTTGAGCTTTCAACTTTATTTTGCTAAATGCAATATCACAAATATTTTATAATTCAGTTTATAATGGAAATTTTGTTTTTGAAATGATCTCAGGTAAGTTATTGATAAATTTAGAACTTTTGTAAAATTGATATAGAAAAAATATAAATTTGAAAATACTGATTTCAGCATAGCTTTATTTTTTTTTAAATTTTAAATGTTTTTGAATTATGCAGAATCATCTTCAGGATATCAAAGTACAGAATTTTAATAATACAAATTGTTATATTAAGACAGAACATCAGATGAAAATAAAAATCGAAACATGTTTTAAATATTTAAAGACAATATTGAAACTCAATTAAGGTTTAAATATGATCCATAAAAAATAATATAATCATGTAATAGAAAGTTTATTTATATACAGTGTGTGTTTATATGTATCCAAATTCATAGGCCAGTCTACATGTTTTGTATCTTGAAGAATTATTCAACTAAAGAATAACAATATTTAGTTTGGAAATCTCTCTTTATTCAGATTAAAATAAATTGGAGAAGGAAATAGAAATTATTAAAAAATAAAATATAGGAACAGTTCTACTTTCAGCACCGGGTGAAATCAACGTTACACTATCTGGAACCTGTGACCAGTGCTCTACGCGTATATATTGTATATCGCTTGACAAACACCCAACAAATAATATACACTCCGTCCAGGGAATTTTCAGTCAACCTGAAGAAGAGCGAACAGATCGCTCAAAAATGTTTGTCAAGCAATATACAATATATACGCGTAGAGCACCGGTCACAGGTTCCAGATAGTGTAACGTTTATTAAAAAATACAAAACAGAATAAATTATTTGAAAATGTATGTAATGGAAATATCAAAAGTTATAAGTATACTGCTTATTTAAGGCAACTGAAAGATATTTATTTGCCAAAAACATTATCATTTTTCTCAAAGCCATCCTCAATTTTCAAATAAGTGTCCATTTTGAATATGTAACTTCTCTAATTTCAGTAGCTGAGAATGGTCTTGAGAAAACCAAAAACATTTCTGAGAAATAAGTAATTTTTGGTTGCCTTAAATAAGCAGTATAATAATAAGTTTTGCTATGTTGCTAGTACCAAGTTCAATGGAATTTGTAGGTGTAATGGAAATGTATCAAAAGAAACAAATGGAAGGACAAAATAAATAATGAGAGAACAAGATTATTTCCTTGTACTTTGATTAGAGCAATGAAAAAAAAATTAAGATATTCATCAATAAGAATATGTAGAGAAACAAAATATGATTATGTTCTTAACTTTCAGTTAAACTAATCTTCTGTATATCTCATATCTTACTTGAATACAAAGTTGAACTGCTATATACAAGTAAATGTTACTAAAGGATATTAGACAAAAGGCTAAAAAGATTTATTTTCATTAACTCTTTAAACATGAATGGGGCAAAAATCAGCTTTATTTGTTAAAAACGAAATTGGCAATTGATTACTTGTTAGGCTAGTTTTGCTATACAAGTTTCCCTTGTAGCCTGAGTGGCAAAAACAATTTAGTCATTAACAACAGAGATGGAGTGAGTTTTCAGAACTTAGAGTTAAATCTATCAAAAAGATAATTCAATTGCTCTTCTTCATTCTAAGTTAAATAAAATGTTAATTAGGTTTAATTATGTTCAGAATAAAACTAAATTAATATCTATTTTCTTTTCAGATGTTGTTATTCATTTAGCTAATATATATTTTAGAATGATCTCAGAGTTTTTATGCAAGTTTTCCCATGTATTGTTTGTTATATTTATATTTTATGTCTAATGTAGGCAGTGGTGTAATGATCTGGTACTGGTTTCCAGAGTCAGAATGTATTTTAGAAGTCTTCCAATACAATTATTAACATGTATTCTGTATAAAAGTAATTATATAGACAGATTTTACTCACTTTTACTCATTTGTTATAAAAAAGCCAAAAGTTTATCCAGATATTATTGAGTTGTGCATATGCAAGTCTACATAACAGGAGATGGGAATTTTGATTTCCAAGCACACTGCACCTAGTGCAAAGCAATGCAATTCAATATAGTTACAAATATATTGTATTTTCTAGATGTACTGTTACTGACAATAGCAGATCTAGAAGAACCCAAAGGAGGCTAATTCAAAAATTTAAAAATATTTGAATAATTGTAAGTACCTTTTTATTAACATGTGCAAGACAATTGCATTATGAATGGTCCAATAAACCATATTTGCCATCATAAATGTTTTTAAAAATATTTTGAAGTTTAAACAAATAAATTTTAATTTATTTTTATGTCAACGGGGAGTGCTTAATCTCCTGTAGCCATTGTGGATCTTCCCATTTATTGAATTATTTGTTATATACTGGTTGATGCTTATGCTATCATATGCAATATTTTTATGCAGGGCAGAAGCATTTAAACAGAAAGTTGCCAATAAATATTTTACTACAAGATATCCATTCAGAAATTGTATTAATAACATAATGTTCTAGCATATTCCCAAAATCATAACATGTAGCTCTGCTTATGTGAATGTGGCTTCAGCAAGATAAATTTCACTATAACTGAAAAAAGCTCCTGCATTCTTTTTGAAAATGTTGTATCTTTATTTATTAAACTGCATGATTTATGCTAGAAGTGTTGTATCTGAACTGTTATGAGCAGATGAGACTTGTTCAAGCAGCAGCATGGGATATGTAGTGCAAGCATCAATGAATATGAAGGAAGGAAGTTGATCAATCATCCATTTTTTTTATAAATGTCTCACATCATATATTAAGTACATAAAAACAGATATTTATTGATAAAAACATTATATATTTATTACTGAATTATAACAAAATAATCATACATAAGCAATAACTAAAAATAAAAAGATAAACTTATGATTTATATCATATTGAGAAACAAACTATTTAGGTAGGCTACTCTCCTTAACTCAAAACAAAATATTATAGAAATAAAAATTATGCCTAAGATAAGTAAAATAAAAGACTTGTTTTCTTATTTCTGTGTATAAAATGGATACAAAATAATAATATCTATGTGTAAAATAATAATCTTTTTGATAATAGAGATGCAATTTAGATATAGTTATGGTAATTTCTTCATTTTCAACCTTGCTAAAAATTCCTTTTTTGCAATTCATTAGCATGAATGCTTCCAGTTGAGATTCAGTCAGGGTTGATCTTAATCCATTATTTTTTGTTTTAATTTTGAAAAAGTCCATTTTTGGACTACTTGAGAAATTAGCAAAGTTAAAAATATATTGATATCAAGAGTGAGTGTAGGATAAGTTTTTTGGTACATATTGTACTGATATATATTAATAACTTGCATAAGGTAACATGTACCATACATGATTCAGATGAAACCATGTTGTAGTTTATTTTGCTTTTTTACAGACACACTACGGTGACATTATTCAACACTTGGCAGATTATTCACCACTTTATTCAGTTATTCACCAACTGAATAAAGTGGTAAATAATCTGCCAAGTGTTGAATAATGTCACCATAGTGTGTCTGTAAAAAAGCAATGTACCATACATATTTTATCCAGAATTTTTTGTTACTAAGAGCAATATGAGGTAAGCACCAAGAAAAACTTCTGGATGCACCACTGATGTATCTACGAATGTACAATTGAAACTTAGAATGACTTGTATACTAAGTTTTAATTGTAATTTTATAATAAAAATTTAGATCATTTGATACACAGACCTATTGACACCTCTAGAAATTTCTTGACAACCCAATGGCTTCATCTGTCACTGACTATTAATATTATGTACAGACCTGAGGTCATATTCTGGTCATCATCTCATTTTCAAGAGACAGTATCTATGTCAAAAGCTTGTCACTGATTAAACATTTGCTTAGGTGTCAAGAGATCATCACTTCTCCTGGAAAACATCTCTGGACAACTTTTTCTCTGAAAGATTCTCTTGTCTACCAGAGATGAGCAGATAGTTGTCTTTTGTCTATAAACTCAATTTTGTTGTATGCAATATAGATGACTGGATGCTACTCTCACTATACAATTGCATTAGAGAACTTTCCTATCTCAGGAAAGAGTAGTTTGAGATAGAGATAATGCTGTTGATCTTATTTTAAAGTAGCCACTTTACATTTCTTGCAGGAATGCCACTGACTTCATCTTTTTTTAATAATTCTTCATCAATTACTGAACCATTGAACATGCTATTAACCTTATCCATTACTACCAATATCCATTTCTCAAAGTATTTTTTGAAATATTACCATCTAATTTCTACTTAACTAAGTACACGTCCTTTACTAACTAACTTAGGTTACTAAAATTTATATTTTGTTAAGAGAAAATGTTACCTGAAACATTGTGACATTACAATCTGTACAGATGTTATAAAACAAATTCATATGTTTTTCAACACTACATGCTTTATTTGAACCTCATTCTCTCCTTACCACATGACCTATAATTTTGTACTCTGTATTTTTAATTTTGTACTCTGTATTCTGAAAATTTTACAAATTTATTGGTTGAAATTCTGTACTGTGTTGTGCATGCAGATAACTTGAATGTGTATAATCAACCTAATAGAATTGTGATCAGAATTGCCTGTCTCTGGAAGATCAGTTTTGTCTCTGAAAGAAGAGATGAAAGGTTAACAAAATACGACCCCTGGTTTTGATCTTTCTTTTTTGCTGTTGAGTGACAGCTGAAAAAAAGCTATAGCACAAGAATAGAAGTTTCCAAATAGCATTGACAAACTGATGACTTCTTAATATTAGTTTAGTAATAATTTCAATTTTGATTTATGTAATTTTACTTCAATATACCCTGAGATCAAAAAGTATCAGAAATGGTTTAATAAAACACAAGATTTGAATTTATTTATCAAAATTTACTTCATTTCCTTCAAAGTAATTCCTTCTCACTTCAATGCACTTGGAATGTTTTTCCAATCCTCAAAACATGTGTGGTGTATCCCACCATGTATATGTATGTTTTATTCGATAATATTCTATGTTATCTATAATTTCCTCTTCTACGTAAATAACCCGCACTATTTTTCCTTGTTTGACTCTTCCATCCTATATACACTTTCTGGCTAGTTTTGGGCTGAAAAGGGGGCAACAACCGACAAGGCAGTGTAGGAAGACTTTACTTTCTTATTCATTCTGGGAGAAACAAGTGAGGGGAGAACCACGTGAGGAGAGAAGGGAACGAGTCCATGCGGTCAGGGAGTGTACGTCGGAAGATTGCCCAATTTGTCGTACAGATAAGGGGGATTTCCTTCTAACTTAACCTTTCTATACCTTTTTCTAACCTAGATTATCTTAGTTTATATTTTAAGTTAAGTTAGTATAAGTAGTATTATAATACGGTCACAACGGATTGTGTACTGGTCGGCTTCGGGTCCCGCACGTGGAACTGGATATACGAGCTTTGTTAAATAGAGAAAAGGAGAAACGATTTTGTATCATAGACAGTTTCAAGATGGTGTATTAAAATTAATTTGGAGATAACTGTAAATAAATAATTTCCTCCATCTTTAGTTGAAATTTGTGTTAATACATGGTGTATTCTTGTATAATATGGTTTTTCATTAACCCGTCACACCACACGTTTTAAAGTTGTTTTCAGCCAACCTCTTCACAACTTGCAATGAATTTTGTTGTATGGCATCAGTTGACTCAAAATAGTGAACATGAAGTGGCAATTTTAGCCAAGAAAACAGGAAATTGTCACAGTGCCATATCATGTTAATATAGAGCTTGCAAAATTGTATTTGTTAAATTTTAGCCAAAAATTTATGAACAAGAGCATTTTGAGCAGATGCATTATTGTGGTTCAAAATTCATGAGTTTTCTTGCCACAAATCAGGATGTTTTCTATAAATTGCTTTGTTGGCAGTTTGGTCAGTCAGAAGGAATTTGTGATGCACAACACCATAACAGTTGAAGAAAACAATTGTCATGGTGTTTTCTGGTTTTCTGAAAAGACTGTCAAAGTGGTCAAAAATCAAGGTTAACATGAGCTTGATTTTTGATCACTTTGACAGTCTGTTTAGTCTTGCTTCACCTTTCAAGTGCCATTCACTTAATTGTTGAGCTGTTTCAGTGTCAAAAGTGTAGATCCATGTTCATATTTCATGATCCATTTGTAATCATGGGTTTTAAAATGATTTGCCTGGAGAAAGCATTTCCTCAGTCACTCAAACACATTGTTGTTTTTTTGAAAAAAATTCATCATTTTCAAGACGACTCAAGAAGCTAGATGCTGCAAGCCCAAATGATCTTTTAAAATTGCTTGACAGGATCCAAATGATACTCGAACATATTCAATACTGTCTCTAATTGTTAAACAATGATCATTGAGTACCAATGAGATCTGACTCGAGCAATGTGTTTGTTCTTCAAGTTGATGTGGATGGTCTACCAGAGCATGGTCTGCCTTCAACACATTTTCTGCTTTCCTTTAACATCTTATATCACTTGAAAACTCTTGTTTTTGATAGACTATTGTCATCAAAAGCTTTTTGCAACATTTTCAATGTTTTTGTAGCAGTAGACTAATTCTGTTGAAGAGACAAAATTGAATAATTCATTCTTTTCTCAATTACAATCAACATTTTTAAAAATCACTGGCACAAAAATTCTTTACACCCAGAACAAGCATTTATTAGTAAATGAAAACAGATGATGACAAATGGATTGCTGCTACATTTTGATGAAAGTCATATTAAATGTCAAACAAAACAATGAGAGTACCCTGTTGCATGTGTGCAGTTTAAATGAACCATTCCCGATACTTTTTGATCACAGCAGTATAAATAAATGGAAAAAAATTTGTAAAAAGTGTTTAATGAAATGGTACTTATCAATTACATAGTAATGTTCCATTACTTTTATTTTAGCAATACCTCAATGTTTGTTGGTCATTTTTAAACATGGGAAAAAAAACTTAAAACATAAAAAAATATTTTAAATGTTTAATTATTATGTTTATTCTTGTCTGATGTTCTTGTTCAATATAACAGAGTATACTTTTAAAATTTTACATTTTGATATGCTAAATATAGATACTGTGTAATGCAGAAATTTTGCATTTTGTAAATAAAACTTTGTTGATAGTGGTTTTATAATTTCAGTAAAATTTCAATAAGGGAAATAAAATTAAAGATATGAAAATTATTTTTTTTAGAATGTGCTTAAAAATTCTTACCATTCTCATAATACTATACAATTATTATTATTATTATTAACTGATGCATATATTTAACAAACAAAATATATTTTTTGTGTAAGAAATATTGTACTTAAATAATACATTGAATGAAGTATATTAATTATTACTCACATTTCTCTACATCTTAACTATTTCAAAAATTTTGTTTATTTTATTAAAATTTTAATAAATAATTTAAAATGGCATTAGAGGAAGAGAAATAATTAATATATTCTATTTATATTTTTTTATATTTATAATTTATATTCAAAGACAACATATAATATATTCTATTTTATAATTTTGAAGAATAATTACTAAAATTTGTAATAGCTATAATCTAAATAATGAATCTTATTAGATCAAAATGTTTGTTTTCTATTCTATTTTCAATTTAAGAAATCTTTATGATCATTTATGTAATTTTTTTTTAACAAGATATTTTTGATATTATGATAGTCATTTTTTATTTTATATACTTGTTAAGTACAGATATCCACTGTTAACTGTATCCACTGTTAACAGATATCCACTGCTAACCCAGTAGTTAATTCTGAAAAGTGTCATGTTATGCGAATCTGTGCTATAACGAAACAAAGACTACTAAAAAACATAGGGTTAGGTTCCAAAAGTTAGTAAAAGTTACTTTCTTTTTTCTTTTTCAATTAAGAGAAATATGTTTATTAAAGCAATCAATAATTAACTAACAATTACAATCAAAAGTATTGCATGTTAATATTATTTGTTTCTTCACTGAAAACACCAATTTTGATTTTTCTCTACCTTTTTTCATAAAATCTGATATTTTCATTTGCTTGCATTTGCCTAAGAGATCTTTAAAAAATTTTTATTTTTATATAATAACTTTTAATTTAATGTATAAAAACAAAACAGTGTGACAATCTTTTTGGATTCATTTACTATCACCAATGATAATGACATCTAGTTTATAGGAAAACTAGAATAGGAAGCTGGGACAAAGAAGAAAAATTGTACAATCAGTTCTCATGAAAATAAAGTAGATGAAAGGCACAAAACATCATCACAAATTTCAATATTCTAAAATCCATGGTAAAATATTAGACAACATGAATTATTTTTGTTATTTTCATCTTTTCAGTATAGAGGGTCACAAAATCTGAAATTAGAAATTTTCTGTATGCTCTTTTTCATTTTAAGCACAAATTTCAATGTAAAATAAATATTCATAATTTCTTCAAATCATTTCTAACATATATTATTGACAGGTTACTATCTCACAAAACTTTATAAGTCAGTAACTAAAATGTTTTCTTAATATATACAATTGACCCCCCTATAACACTCTTGATAATTCCGTTTTATATGAATTCCATGCTGTACGAGTCACTTAGATTTTACAAATACGTGAGCCGTTCACAGCCCAGCACATGTATTTGTAAAATTTAAGTGACTCGTACAGCATGGAATTCATATAAAACGAAATTATCAACAGTGTTATAGGGGAGTCAACTGTAAATCAATGCAAACAATTATTTGGACATGTTTTGAACATTAAATAAATTAGAAGATATCTGGGCAGAATTTTCTATATCTAAACAAATAGATGGCATTAGACCTACTTCTGATACCAAATTCATTTGTAAATTAATTTTGGTTTGTCCTAAAACTTAACCAAAACTTTCTAAATTTTTTTTATTTGGCTATAATTACTTAGGCTTATATAGTTATTAATTTATTTTCAGGAAACTATAGTTATTACTTTATTATTCTTTCATTGTAAAAATATTGCAATTAAATACATTTTCAAATAAAATATATGTTATAAATGCATAAAGTCACAACTGTTTTTTATGTGAAATAATAATCTTTCTTAAAAATAGTTGAGACATTTTATGCAGTTATCAATAATGAATCTTGACAACTGCAGTAAGATAAACACATTTAAATTTCAAATACTATAATTTATAAACACTGCACATATAACCAATATCAGCAAGAAGAAACTAAAAGAAAACAGCTGCATTTGAACTGCAAAGAGCAGTTCAAATGCAGCTATTAAAACAAACAGAAAAGTTATTAGAAATAGGTGATTGCCATCTATGTGTTAAAAAAAGAGGTGATGTGAGAGGAATTGTAAGATTAAACTTTGTAGACCAACTTCCATGCAGGGGTGGAATCTACATCTCTAAAGTTGATAGCTGCATCTTTTTCTCATTGTATTGTAAAGTTCCCTGTCATACACCCTTTGCAAACTGGTTATTTGGCAAATTAAGGCCTCCATATTTCCCACTTTTGACTATCACATTCTCTTATATGCATGTTATGTCGATGACATTCTTATCTTGTGACAGCAAAAATTTTGTATTCAAGATTTCTTGCATAAAATCAACATCAACCCCTACCTCCACCTGGAATAGGACAGTGAGCAAGCTTTACAAGGCTGCCCTGTACAAGGAAATTGTCAGAAATAATAGCGAGGTTGCGGCTGAAGTTTTCATCTCTAAAATGTGAATGTTGAATGTCGAGCGCTGCTTACAAGATAGAGGCGCTCAATGTTCGATGTTCACATTTTAGAGATGAAAACTTTGGCCACAATCTCGCTATTAACTTTAAATTAGCTTTCAGAGGTCTCTTAGTTTTCATCCTCCTCTGCAATGCTAAAGACCATCTAGATATGCACTGCCAGCCTGATATATATATTATCCCCATTACGGATCACAGTGCCAATTGCAACTTAGAATATGTGGGTGCTACAGGATATCTTTTAAACAACTGCCTCAAAGAATGTTAGACTTTCAACTTTAGAGATGTAGACTCCTTCATCCCTGAATAGAAGTCAATCTATGAAATTTAATCTTACAACCCTCTCCACCTCCCTCTCTCTCACATCACTCCTTTTTAACACATGGACAGCAATCAGCTATTCCTAGTAATCTTTTGTTTTAACAGTTGTACTTGAACTGCAACATTTGTTTTCTTGTAGTTTATTCTTGCTGATATTGGTTACATGTATAGTGTTTATTAATGTATACTCAGTTTTGAGTAGTTGAATTAATACTGTACTATAGTATGTTATTAAGACTGGAGGAAAGCAATGATAATTTCAGTGCATTTGCATCATAAACAGTATTTTAATTAAATAACAAAAACTAATATCAAAAAACCTTAAATCCAGTAAAAATGGAATGTTTGTTAATGGAACAAATGTTTTTGACCATGTACAGTACAATGGCCATCTTCAGGTTCTAGAATACGAAGATAATTTCAGGATCTGAAGAATGTTTTACATAATCAAAAACATTTGATCCATTAATAAACATTCTATTTTTACTGCAAAATGTATTTAGGAGATGCGAGTGGATTGGAATAAACAAATACGGACTCAATGATAGCAACTGAAGGAATATATGCTTTATTGACAGGAAATTATGGTACAAAAAGGTATATGACAAGATTGACACTAGGGGCAGCA
>NW_019386501.1:9107-38983 GCF_000671375.1 Centruroides sculpturatus | reverse complement strand
AAAAAAAAAAATGAACGCACGCCTATTGAACAACAAAATAATTTTTCAAAAAGCATCTTTTCAGCAAAAATTTTTAACTAGAATTGTCAAATTTCAGAGAGTTTATTATCTGAAATTACTTTTAATAAGAAATAAAATATATGAAATACTTTGTTGTTTAATTTATAACTTGAAACTTTGAAAGATGTGGAAAAATCTCAATAGCATAAAGATTTATTATATAATTATTTATACAAAATGCACAGAACACAGCAATTTCTTTAATTTAAACTGATGTAGCTGTTATTATTACCTAATGTTTACAGAATGTGCTTCAGTGCTCACATACAGTTTTATGACCAAAAAGACTTCAATCTGTTCAGTGTTTTAGAAGCAGTCATGTGTCTACAATTACAACAGATTTTAAGTGTGGTCAGTTTAAATGTCCAAAGTATTTTGCCGACAAAAAACTAGAAAGTGATAAACGGGTACTTGTAATTTTGTTATAAATTGTGTTCTGTAAGTTTTGAAAGGCTTTGGATGAAACGGGAATTGACTTTGAAACTTTTAATTAGGTCTAGAAATTTATTTCACATTTTAAGAGCAGTGTGTGCTTACTCTTAATGTACTCTGTATATGAATAATCCTACAGCTGTAAACAAAAGAATATAATGATCTTATAGATAAACTCAAGTAAACCTACTATAGACTTGAAAGTAAACTTTGTATATAAGATCAAAAGGCTCATCTAGGTAAATATATGAAATTTTAGTAAAAATTCATCGAAAATATTTTTATATATATTTGCTTAAGACATTTTATTTTGTAATCATTTTATTTCAAAAATTTTATTTGATAAATCAAGAAAAGATATTAAAAAATATATGGCATCAAGAAGTTATTACGTGAATTTATTGTTTACTTTTTATCTTTAATATTTCAATAAGAAAAATCATTGATTCGGCATTAAAAACTCTCCATAAGAAATTAAAATTATAAAATCTAAAAGAAAAATGTCTTCTATTTGCAATTACATGTAATATAATCAACTTAAAATATTCAATTTTATTTTAAATTCTGAAGTGCAAAGCAATTTCTAGAAATTAAAAGAATGATAATCCTACATTGTAAATAAACAAATAGATTTTTTGCCAATAAATTAAGATCTAAAGAAATTATAGTCTTTCTACATTCTATTGATTATTTGGAAATTTATTTTTATACATTTTTCATCGAAACAATAAGTTAATTTTAAACTATATAATCTTATAAATATATGAAATTTTTCCAAAGATACAAAATTAAGAATTCATTTTATTATAAATAAAATATTGATTAAAAACATAAAAGAAAACATTTACATTTTTCATACTTAATCTGCAGTAAATCATGGCAACTTATTCTATAAAATTCCTACAGATTTATTTATTACAGGCAATATCTATTTAGTTGATAAGCTTAATAGATACCTTGAAATTAGCTGATTATTTTCTTCTCATGTTTCTATGTTTTAGAGTACGGATTATGTCCTTTACTTGTTAGCCCTATAGGCTTTTGCTGTCTATCTTAATGATAGAAATTCTATTGGTGCAAAGAAGAAACTTGACAGATACGAAAGATTATGTTAATTAGATTGTTGTGTCATTCTTAAATTAAAATGCTGAAAACATGCCATGAATGAAAATTTTGATTAATCGCTAAACCATGCTTGTTAGAACAAAATATTTATTAAAATTCTTCTTTCTTTCGTAGGTTCAGAAGTTAATTCTGAAAACAGCTTTCAGGTCATTTGCCTTTTACTGATAAGATAAGCAACCAAACTATAATTTCATCAACTATAAAAATACCAAAATTTCTAATACAGTAACTTGCATATTTAAACTGTAAAGGTTATAAATTTACCAGGACACATTGTATTCGTATAATGAATACACTAAAAAAATGAAATTTTAAATAAATTCTAGGACTACACCCTTTTTAAAGAGAAGTTTTAAAATGTTCATTTTTAAGGAGATTAATTACTTCTTTTAAATAAAATTATTAAAAAATATTCGTAACTTATCCTTTATACAAACTTATATAATAATTAAACCGACAATATTTAATAACCTATATTTTAAAATAGAACGATAATAAAAGTAGAATCTTATCTCAAATCTAAATAAATACATAAGTTATATCGATTGTAGATAAGCTTTGATAAAACGTGATATTAGTTGTATAAATTATGAAATATTTAGACCCGAGTGAAGAGGATAATAAGTTAATTCTATTAATAGAACGAAATTTTAAATTATATACAATTTAAATTAAATGTATTATGTAATGTATTCGATTCACGAATCAATTAAATAGATATGGTACGTAACTTCATTTTTCCGTAATTAGAAGTCTGATAAGAAAGACATTACGCCATTTTATTGTGCAGTTATTGCTGAAATTAATTTATGATATTTGTCAAAGATTACGAACAGAGAAACGTCTGTACAACCTGACAAACCATCGGCATTTCAAAGAGTTGATAAAGAATTATCGACAGTAATATAACGAATTGCAGGTAAAGAAATTCTAAAATTCTAAGTGTACGGATAAGTTTGATAATTTTAGAAGAAAATTCTAAAATTCGCCCTTCGTAAAGCAAAGAACTTTTCAGAAATATCTGAACTGAATTTTTATTAAATATATTTTAACTCTTTAAATAAATTTTCAAATTAAAAAATTTTTCCCTTAATTGCACAAAAAGAAATCAAATAACTTCATAAATATAATACAAATTTCAAACTTCTAACTCAAATGATATTATAAATTAGATTTGTTAAGCCTGCATATAATATTACATTAACTTATCCTGATACATTAATTAATTACACAGCAGTGCATAATAAGTAAATCCTAATCTTATAGGCCTAAACATTAAGCATTATATCATAATGTTATAGGCCAATAGGATAGACTAAATAGAAACTCGCATTAAGTATAAATCTCATTTCCGCCAGTAAACGTGTTGAACTTATTAAATATTATAATATCCACCATTTTTAATTTTTAAAATAAATTATGTTATTTAATAATTAAGTTTAAATATAAATTAATTTTTGATAATATTATTAAGTTATATCTATAAGCGAGACCTCGTTTTTGTATCATTTCTATAATAGATCTAAAAGAGTAATTTTTAAAAATTAGAAATAAAAATACATGTGTGTAATCTCTAATAATTAGTTAATATTTATAAAATTGTTTTTAAAACAGACAATATTCTATACCTTAGCCCTAGTAAAAGCCTAAAATAAATCTTAGGCCGACGTTAAACTAAAACATTTCCTCTCATCGTTATATAATGGTTATAATTATCTTATATTAATAAATTACATAGGTTTAACTTAAATATTTTCTAATTAAATATTTATAAATTTCTAGATATATTTAAAGAAAATGAAATTATTCAGAAATCAGTCAGCACTTACCGAATTTAATGTCACGAGCTTGCAAAATAATTTTCAAGTTCACTTATACTTACGTAATAATAATTCTTAGGTTTCAATATAATTAACTTTCAAATATTTTTTTATTTGAAATTTAATTACTAACAAACTATTTTTATAGAAATTAATTTAGTTACATATAAAACTACTAGAAAAATATTTTAGATCATTCATAGTATCGAGCTTATAGGCTACATACATATTACAGTAGGCTACATCTTTTGATCTTTAAAAAACAATTTAATTATCATTAGAATTTTGTAAACAATAGTAATTACATGCAAATAATTCTTAAATTAAAAACATTTATTTAACTTTCTGAAAAGATTATTTATGCTTAACGTATCTACAGATTCTTTAGACCTAACAAGCCTACCTACGACGTACTAATTTTAGTAAGGCAGTAATAATTATAAATAATCGTTTTGATCACAAACATTTCATTTGTTTACCATCAACAAATCTAATGTTTTTACTATTTTTAGGATTTCGACAAGGAAGGAAGTTTTATTTTATAGTTAAATACTTCAGAATGGGCCAAGATCCAATATTTTTTTTGTTTGTGTTTTATTAATAGAATATTCAAATAATTTATATTTTAAAAAAAAACTACATTTTTAGCAGATAAAAATGAAGAGTTAGAAAATATAATTTGTTTGATCTTGTATTTTAATTTAAATTTCATTCAGGTTGTCGTGATTTAACTTTTGACCTAGTCTAACATAACTTACATCGTATATCTCGATTCAACATAAATCAACATTTAAAAAAATAGTTTTTTACTTTTTTTATGAATAAAATTAAACATAGAAAGAGAATTTTGCAATGAAAGTAAATGGGTAATGACCTTAATTATTCTTTTCTAGGGAAATAATTAAGTAAGTATTCAAAACACATAGTTTAAAAAATAATGAATTTTAAGAATCTCGCACGCATTTTTGTTATATTTTCAAATTTGAAGGACAGAAAAGTTATCTTTAAGTTTGAAAAGGCATCATACTTGAAATTCCTTCTTCTTTCAGACTTTTAGAATCAAAATACTTTTATTTTCACAATTAAATTATTTGCATACTCGGAATGGTATGAAAGAGAAAATTTATTCTATTTCACATGGAATTTCTATGATAGAAAAATGCAACAAAGTTTTCAGATGAAAAATTTAACCGATGAATTTTCTCTTAGACTTCTTCAAATTCATTTACAAAAAGAAATTTTTTACATATTTGTATTTTTATTTATAATACTCCACTCAAAATAATTAGACATTTTTCTTTAGAAAATAAAAATTTAAAGGCCTTTGAAGGAAAAAAAATAAAGAACTTTTTATTAAATTTAATTATATCA
This sequence comes from Centruroides sculpturatus, assembly GCF_000671375.1. Classification (NCBI taxonomy): domain Eukaryota; kingdom Metazoa; phylum Arthropoda; class Arachnida; order Scorpiones; family Buthidae; genus Centruroides; species Centruroides sculpturatus. The sequence continues at coordinate 34,175 of NW_019386501.1, read as the reverse complement.
TCATCATCAATTATATAGGCTATATATTTAATATAGGTATTATAAATATGTTTGTGATATGTGCCTGTACCATTTGTATAAAATTTCTTAATCATAATAGCAGATAAAATATAATATGAAATGATATTTAACATAATTTGATTACGTTTTTATATTAGGAATAACGTAAAAGTTAAGTAAATCATTAAATTTAATTCAATTTGGGTATGAATTTTTAAATTACAATAATGAAAAAAAGTATATCTTCGTAAGCCTGTAAAAAATATGATTTTTATGTAAGATATTTATATTTAGCAATTTATCGATCGAAAATAGCCTAAAGACTGAAAAAGTTTTTCAACAATTTAGTTAAAAAAATAAGAATTGAAGTCTAAAAAAAATATATTGATTATTTTGTTAAATTAATGTTTTAATTCAGAAAGTAACTTGTTAACTTTTCTTATCCCGAAGCTAAAGATTTATATCTGTAGATGTCTAAAATTGCATAACAAAATCTTTAAAATTTAATAATAAATTCAATTATATTAAATGCATAATAATGCATCACATCTAATATTAAAGCTGTGATACATAATTTAAATTTATTTCAGTATTAAGCTACATAAAACTCTGATCTTTCCAATTCGACATCTTTTACATTTTGATTTAACTTTAATTTCATATAAGCTACTTAACTGAATTCATGGAATGTAAACAGTGATATTTGATTAAAAAAAGTTACAACATCAGAAGTTTAAAGTGTTAAATTAGAGCAGTCCATAAACTTTAATAAAGTCCTCAAGAAAACTCATTAGATATCAAGGTAAACGCATAAATTAAGATTTTTGGCTTCTATCCTTACTTAATTAAGAAAATCTTTGCAAGTTACAGTCTAAACATTTACGAAAGAGCCTAGTAGGCTTAAATAAATCTCAAAAGTTCATCCATTTCGAAAATTTGATACTGTATTTCATGTTATCTATACGACATCAGATAAAAATTCAGTGATGGGTTACATTTGTTTATGAGATTTCATCGTTGTTAAAATTTCATCTACAAAAATGATTGTTTCGGCACGATAGATAATGATTTTGTTCCTTCGTTTACACTTAAAACTACAGGCCTCTCGTCATACTTCAGCTTATTTTTCTGAAAAGGTAGGTTATAAAGGGTATAAGTTGCATCATAGGGGCGATGGTGTGTTCAAAAAGATTTTATGGCTTTTCTGACAGCTAATATTCGCCCATCATCTCTCACCATTTATCTATGATTTATTTGCATAATGTGTAACGGTTGACGCTTACGTTTAGACAATAAAAGCAGCAAAGGTGGTATTTCATTTAACTCTTGAAACGCCTCGCTACAAGGTGGTCTGTAGCCATTAATGTAAAATGCTCTTTCATAAAAAATGAAAAAAAATTAAGATTTCTTAATGGATTTATCTTCCGAAATAATTCGCATCATTATCAAATTCACAAAACAAAAATAGCACGAATATTTTTCGTTTAAGCTTATGCTTACAGAAATTACAACTCTTCAATCCTTATTTTAAAAATATAATAAATGTAAACATTATCTACTGTATAATCTACATTTCAGGTTCATGTTATGTTATAAATCGAGAATGTTTGTTATTTCTATTGAATAAATTTTTTAGAAAGGACTATTTCACTAGTATTTTCCCGATATCCTTTTAAAATAGTAATTTAACTAGATAAAAAATTATACACAAAATTTCTTGAATATTCTTATATATTTTTCAAATGTTTATATTATTTAAAAACGTTTTTAAAATAATTTTTCTAGAAAATAAGAGGAAATTCATTGTGACACGTAAACATACCGACCGTACAGTTCTTCACCTTTGCTATTTTATGAAAAAAACCTATTTTCAATTTATTTATAAATCACTGATATGTTAACATTAATCTTTAAATAAAAACGATCTTTTTCTTAAATATTTTATCATAAAAGAGCAAATATTTCATACTCTAAGTCTACTTCCTAGTTAATGCCAAGTAAAATAATAAAGGCGGAGTCGTTTTCAGTCAAGTAATATATACAATTCTATTTCCGAGTTAATGATCAGCCAATAGGCCCAAGATAGTCACTAACGTCATATTGTTAAAGAAAGAAAGACAAAAACTAGCGAGCTATTCACCTTTGCCGTTTCCTCATTGGTTCGTCTACATACAAACAAACTTTATGTTCTTACGTAAATCAAACTCAAAACCTTTCGAAGATCACAATGTCTGTAGCCAAGACTCTAAACGTGAGCATAATTCTAGCCAGATAAATGGGAATGGAAAAGTTGACTGAGTACTAGACTCACCTCTTTAACGATTGGATGAGATCTTTACTCCCTTGTTTCAACTTTGTAATTCTTCTACAGCTTCTTTTAACACGAAAGTTCGTTAAAACTATTTTAGATTTAATTAATTTATAAACTTAATGTTATTTAATTCGTTTTACTTAAGATAAAAACAAAATTAAAACAGCATACATGTGTAACTTATGAAATTAAAAAGATTAAGTTATACAACTTATCGTACAAACATTCAAAGTTTGAAGAAGAAATATATCAAGAGCTAAAATAAATGGATATTATTTTATGTTTAAACTTTAGATTTAAAAAAGTAGATAAATAATTAATAATCGTGTCCACCAAGAAGATTATTTTATAAAAATTGAATAGTCAATAGGCCTAGTTAAGACTTAAATAATATTTTTAGGTAGGCATACATTATTTTAAGGACAATTTAAATTCATCAAATAGCATATAAAGCAATAACATTTTTACCGTGGATAAGGTTTAAGTCTATGATTTTATTTCAAATAATCGAAATTTTTAATTTAAACCGTTTGTTAAAGAAAATCGCGAATTAAATAGGAACAAAATAACTATTTTTGTTACAGTTTTAGAAATTAATAATGTTAAAATGTTTATAAAATAAAGAAAACCAAGTTACAAAAGATCATAAACACCGAATAAATTAGGCATATGATAGAAATGTAAGATAATTTTATTATGTTAAAATAAATTATCAAAATTATATTATGATAAAAGAAATTCTGGTGTTGGAACCGCATTTATTACGTAAAATTTTCTTTTAAGATTTTTAAAAATTATGATATCGAATCATTAGACAAGTAGTTTTGCAACTCCAAATATTAGGCCTACATTAATTTAATGTATTGCAGATGAATTTATGCTTAAATTATCAACTAGGACTTATTATACTGAATAATTGGTTCAAGTCCTAGTAATAAATTAAGTCCTAGTTGACAATTTAAGAATAAATACGTAAGTTAAAGACACAAAGGCATAAAGTATTGCAATTGAAGTTTTTTATTTTTACCTTAAATGATAGTTCATATCGTTATCTTATAGCCTTCAATCAGTAATTATAATCAACGTAATGAAATGAAATTTCAAAATTTATTTCCGATTTGCGAATAAATTTAACAAATAAATATTCTTTGCAACGTGTTTACAAAAATATCCCTTTTGATCCACGTTACTTAAATCACAGCTTTAAATAAGTCTGAATTAAAATGCATTGATATGCGTTAAATATGTTTCAATCCGAATTCAATTCGAAAATATATATGACAATCTAAATTAAAATATCTTAATTACAACGAGAAAAAATTTAAAGATAAAGATAAATTTGAAGATAAGTTCAAAGGAAAAAATTAGAAGATGGCGATAAGATTAAAAATAGAATCTAAAATAATTAAAAGTCATGCAGATTATTTATTTCTAAATCTCTAAAATACTTTAAAGCAATGCTAAATTTTGTAGCGTACATTTTTAAAAAATATGTAAGCATTTTTTTTCTATTGAATATTTTTTAAAAAACGTGATTTAGGTTAATAAATTTATTCAAATTTCATTACGATAAAATATATTTCAGGTAGAGAAAATATAAACATTTTAATAACAAAGTCTGTTAAAAATGAGTCAGAACGAATTCAGATAATTAAAGGTTTTGTGTAATATCTATAATTGCTAAATAGGAAGAAGTATTGAGATTTTGGAAAAAACTGAAGGCTAAATTCTACAAGTTTAAAGTATATTTGTTTCTCTTTTAGATCTGGAAGGTCAGGCTTATCCTGATTCAATAATGTTGTCAATCAGGAAAAATGTTTAAAAGAAAATTTTAAGAAAAACGAAATAAATAAGTTTAAAGCAATACTCAAATAGTATCAAACTATAAGTCTATGCCTACCAGTTTATATAGTAAGTTGAAATTCAATTTTTTTAATAATTCATCTTAAATTCCTCTTATAAAATTTCTTTAAACCAAATTATTTTTATGGAAATAATTGTTTTCAAGAAAGAAGTGTTAAATTTAAACTATGATATATATTTTTAATCTATTTTACATCTGACAATTCCGATATTTCATCGAGAAATGTAGGCTACAACAAATTTCAATTTGCTGTAGTTTACATTTATTTTTTAAAATATTCGAAATCTAAATAATTAAGATATATCTGCATTAGTAAATAAAAGACGATGTAAAGATTATAATAGATATTAAAAATACTTTCTGGAATAAATAAATCAAAACAGAGAGAAAGAGATCAAGAATGCGATCGAAAAAATTCAAAATTTCTATAATTAAAAATAGCAGCAAACTAAATTAAAGTTTAATGCAAGACAGTTTATTCAATTTTTGTTTCTACTTAGATTATAAATTTTATTTTTTCTGTATTATTATTATCTTTAATTTAACTCAGACGATACACAACGAAAATGAGGATAAGATATATACAGATACATGTTAGAAATATATAAATATTATACGAATAAGAATAAAATTTAATAATGTTTGAAAATTTTAAAATCAAAAAGATAAAAATATGTTATATAATTACGATTTTGCTTCAAAGTCAACACAGAATTGCCCGAATTTGGCATAAAGGCTATTTCCATACCTAAAAGTTTAAGTATTTACCTCACAATTGAACAATTTATTCAACAATAAATGAATTACATCGAAGCAAAAATATATTTTATTCATTGAAGTAAATATATTTTCTTCTTATTACTAAATCTTTAATAATTAATTACACACTATTCAAGAACATATTTTGCAAAAAAAATTAATTTTTTTGTGGTCTTCTTATTATAAACTTGAACAAATTATGGAATAATTTATTAAATAATGAATTTTTTAGATAAATATTGAATTAAATAAACAAAAATATTTAAAAATTATTTAAGGTAAATACAGTAATGAAAATTGCATTCTTGAATTGAATTTTATTTGTCGGTTAAATAATAAATATGGATACAATGTCGTGTTTCGTGTAAATAAAACAGTGTTATTATAGCTAAAAAGGAAGATTATATATATATTTTGTAAAATTAATAATAATAATAATCGAAAAATAAAAACCTCTAAATTTTTAACGAAAAGCCTAACTATGCCACTCTTTTTCTATATTCATTTAAAATAATTTAAATAAATGTAATATTTCTCGTTTAATCAAGCATTTTAAAAGCTTAATTTGTAGTAAATCTTCGTTTCTGATTCTTTTCGCCTTGAGGTCATTAACAGAGCAATTTACAATAAATCATTTTGAATTATTGTATAAACTTATATCTAGAGGAACATTCAAAAGACTATTCTAAGAAATAAGTCTAATTTTTAGAATTTATTCAATAATATTACATTATATAAATGTATTTTACATAAGAATTTTCTAAAATATTATAAGAAATATCAGATTTATAGGAAAGACATTAATTATTTCAAAGGCATGGCAAAGATATAATAAACTTACACCAATAATTAATCTCCACACATCACTAAGACAATGTAGATTATAAATAACAAATTTTAAAGTCTCAACAATGTTTATAATTTAAAATATCTTATAATTTCATATAAGCATGTTAATTTAACAACAAATCACTCGAATTTACTATATTAGATTTATTTGTTTCTATTAACAATAACAAGATTACATAAGAGACTGATAGAAGTGGCGTAAAATTTTTCGCGGACTAGTTTAATAAATGTTTCTAAATAAACGATGTTACTCATTAATTAATTAAACCTATGGTGGGAACATAAAGTCAAAGGAAAGTATAAATATTGTTGCGGTTAACCAACGGCGCGCCTGGAATTTCAAAGGGGAAAAATAAAGGCGGTTAGATAATTTCTAATTATATCTTCCCACGATCGATGAAAGTATTAAAATAAAGCTATAATTATAAATAAAATAGATTAAAAGTTTTGCAAGTTTTCGATATGATTTATAAAAGATTTATGGCAAACAGAATATTAACACAAATCGTTAAACAATCGCATTTCAGCAAAATATTAATGATTAAATTTATGAAAATTTCTTTACAGTAATTTAGTTTATAAATAATTAAAATGTTATTGTACATTATGCATTTATTTGCTTAGAATTCGATGTATATTTTATATGAAAATCCTACAGTGAATGTTGTTCTCGTTACGTGAACATAATTAGAACTATAAAAGATTTACAAACTTGAATTGTTTTACAAGCTATAAAAGTTTATATCATTAATAACTCTAACATTCTAGGCCTATGATTTTATGGGTAAAATCTGTAAGTAAATTGAATAGTTTAATCTATTATGCTAATATATATATTAAAGTGCAAGCTATCTGTCATCAGACTTACCTGATTGATTTTCTTCCTTTGATGCTATATAATAATTAGTTTCCTGGTTAAGTTTGTTGTATTTCCATACTTTACTTCAATTTGTTGTATTTCTTTTTTAAATTAGGAATTCAAAACGAATTGAATTTATTCGTGGATACAAGAAAATGTAGACGTATAGGCCTATTTATTTATCTGGTATGAAAGCTACTGAAGCAAGAATTTTGAAATACTGGTTATTTTTCTTTTTTATTATATAAAGTAAAGATTCTATGCAAGATGATAATTGTATATTTATTGTTTTAAATTTAAAGTGAAGTGATGGAATAAATGCTTTATTTTTCATAAATAATTGCTCTTCTTTAAATATTCTTAGCATTATATTGCTAATAATTTATAAAAATATCAAAATATTTATTTACAACAAAAAGATATGTTCTATTCCATTATATAAACTTGCTTACAGTTTTAGTAACTGTTGATTTCTTAATAATATAATATAATAATATCATTCGAAAGATCAACGTATGGATAGTTTTGCAGAATGATGCTACAAAAATATTCAAATAATGTATAGTTACGGTGATAGACTATTGCTCAATGCGGAAAATTATTATATATAATGGTAGAGTGTAATGGTTTTTAATTTTTCCTTTATGCAAATAATGTTCGTGACATACTATAATTTCCACCACATTAATAATGTGTTAAGTTTTGTAGGAAATAATAGAAATAAATCTGAAGATAATTTAAATGCAAAATAGTAAATAATAAGGTAATATTTTAAGTTATTTTCAATAAGTACGCCTATTTTGCTAATTATAACTAAATAAATTTTTAGGCCTATGTCGCATAATGTATAATCTCGCCTGAGAATGTTTCCTTCACTAGTTAGGCCTTTTAGTTATACTTAACTATAAATACAGGTGTCATTTGGAAGTATAATGCGATAAATTTTTATTTCGTATAATTCAATTAAATAGAATTTAGAAGTATTTCAATTAAATTTAAACAAAGAAACGCTTATAAGTAGGCCTAATAAATGTAATATGCGTATGCATATTCAATTTATTTTATTTTCCATTGTCTAAATATCATTTTGATTAAGTAGATCCGGATTTACATTAAACAAAAAATTCTAAAGTAAACAGCAAAGATGGTAAACAAGCCAAATATTTTTCTGTTAAAATCCTACATTAATCAGAGCATTATACTATAGTGAAAATGTCAAAATTATAATATTAACTGTAACATTCTTCTATAGAAAATCTAACCTAGATCTAATTATTATTTTTCAAAAAGAGAATAAGCGAATAGAACAGCTAGTACTTACACTCGAGTTAAGTCCCGTTATAAAAATTCTAGATGCTTTTCCTTCAATATCAATTCAGACTTGTCATAAAAATTATCCAAAAGTACTTTGTTGTAATAAAACAAATGGCGAAGAAAAATTGGACGAGGAAATTCAAAATCAGAGATGGTCCACTTTGGGTTGTTCAACCGAGAAATGAAGATATATGCCAATTGTTGCGACTTCCTCAGATATCCGCTGTCTGTCTGATGTCACCGTCCGTTGTTGTGATGTAGTTAAAGTAGAGGAAAATAGCTTCTCTCTCTTTTCCTTCAGCTGTCTCGCTAAATGGGAACGCTACAAGGCAATAAATAAGTTATAGAGCCTGTCATAAACACGAATGCATGTTGGAGTGAAGTACTGGACGGTCCTAAGGAAACCATCCAACCCTCTCGAGAAACCTCCAGAGAATGATGCATGACAAGCATCAAAAGTGAATAGGTTTCTCAAAACTTTTCATCTGGCCAACTATAAGTTTTAACCGATGCCTGTTAAGATATCCATTTTAAGTAGTCTGGATTGTTCTTTCTACTAAATGGATACGGCGAGAGAGAGAGATCTCCATCGAGAAATCCGACAAATACTTCGTAGCACTTACAGGTAGATAAACGTTGTCCAATTTTATGGACTACATTAGAGTTTCGTGCACTAAACAGATATAAGAAACTATCAAAAGCCAGTTTAAGTAGATTATAAAGTGGTACTGTTAGATTTAATCCTATCTCGTTTTGAAATTTTTAAAGAATTGTTCAATCAAATATAATTAAGTCTATTTTTTCAAAATTGTAGAACTAACTTTCGCGTAAGAAAAACTAAGCTCATCATTTAAATTTTCACTGGATTTTTGTAAATCTATGTATTTTATTTTTTTGAATTTTTCAAATATATTAATTCGGAAATTACAAAATAAAATATAATTAGATCTAAGTCTATCTTTACATAGAACTAAATATGTCTAGGCCAAACACGTATTATAAACAATATTGTAATATTAAATCTAAAAACGTGTTAGAGTCTCGAAACGAGTACACTTAAAAATTATGCTTAAAAATTATTTTCAGACAGTGTTCCATTGTTTTCCTTGGAAGTTCGATGAAAATCGTATTTAAAAAACGATTCAAATATTTAATCTAAGCTTATTTAACTTGAGAATAAGCTATGTTTTAAAAAATAAATTTATTTTTAATCGCACATTAAGAAAGCAAATCGAATATTTCACTCAAATTATTTCATTTATATTTTAGATAAAAAAAATTGCATGATAAATAGATAATATATATGTTATAAAGACTCAATATGTAAAGCCTATCCAATTCAACAAAAATGGCGATACGAAGTACAGTACATTTTTCATAGAGAATTTATCGTAATCCATGAGTCTTACTCTAAAATTAAAATTTATAGCTATTTGATTAAATTGTAATTAAAGACAATTATTTATAATTTCATTACACATTTTGTAATATTCATTTAATCTTAATTTATCTCCCTTGTCATTAAAATCTATGTAAATGACCCGACATGTTTTTTTTTTTTTTTTTACAATATCAACTACTGTTCTTACCTCAATTACATTTTTAGTCAGTGAAACTATAAAATAATGCAATCATAATAACTAAATAATTAAATAATTGCTATTAATGATATAAAAAAAGTTACTAAAATTATTGTTTTAAGATTGGTTTAAAAGAAATTCCAAATCACTATTAGAAAATTAATATGAATCCAACATCTTGTGTTCTTCATTACCAAATTTTATTAATTTATGGTAAAATTTTATCTTAAAATATTCAAATATAGCTCGAACATTCCAATTGAATTACATTTAATTATATATTTTTACAAATATAGCTTAATGTATGACCATAGCATTAATTATTATATTAAATAAAATGTCGAGGTCAAAGAATTGCAACAATTTTTAAAAAATAAACTGAAATAACCTTCAAAATAAATAAGATATTCGTGTTCTCGAAACTGGTTTTGTATAAAATTTATTTTTTGTGTTTTAGATATGAATGAAATAATCTAAAATGATCTTTCTAATTTCCATAATTTTATTGAGCTGAGTAAATATAAAGAATATCTACAACCAGTTTAAACATTAAATTGATTATAGACCGAACAATATGATAACATCTTATGTTAATCTGATCATCTTTATTTAATATGTAGGCCTATACATTTAATACAGCACCCCTACAAATGTGTATATATATATATATATATATATGTATATGTATTTTAAATGTATTAAATTTCTGTATTTAAATAAAAATATTCTCAATGAATTTTATTGAACCGAATTTCCTAACTCAATTCAGTTTTAATTCTAAATTTTTGTTTAAAAAAACGAAATGAATTCCTGTGTATAAATTGAAGGTTCTACTGTATAATTAATCAATCAACTATTTTTATTTGCATTAAGGCTAAGCCTTGTTACAGGGGTATTTTCCAATGATATATTAATATACATTTGTTATCTATCAATCGTTTGATATACATCATCTTCAAAAACATCAATAATATTACAATAACCGTTTAATAGTAAATTTTGTCGTTATTTATCTTTTAAATATTTTACTTTAAGTAACATAATTAGTAAAAAACAATTTTTTTAGTTTTATTAATTTATTAAATATTTTTTGGTTCTTTGGCGATTTGATTAAAAAAAACCATTAATTTTATACATTTGATTTAAATGATCAGATAGGTCACAATTTAAAACTTGAATTTTCTACAGTCAGACAGCAATTCAGAACATATCGTAAGGTCTATTACTGAACTTCCAATATTCGCAACACAAGCAAATTCAGATGGATAGTCATTTTTTATACTTCCGTTTAAAATTATTAATTGTAGTTGTTGAGTATTTTTTATTAATTGAAGACCCAATCTGTTATGATTATTATCTTTTGATTTTCGGTTAAAGTAGATTAGATTATTTGGTCCTTTATATTCTGAATCTAATATCTGTGCAATTCTGGAGTTAAAATCACCAAATAATAATACATACGGAGAGAGATTTTTCCATTTTTCGAGATTTTTGAATATTTCATTTATTAAGTCTATTTGGTCAAGCTGAACGTAAACTAACACTATAATAATTAACTTTTTGTATAAATGTTTCATTTCAGTATTATCAATTTGTAATGAGATTAAAATATAATTAATTGCTTTTTGTATCAATTTTACGGAACCATTGTTTTTTCTTACTATTAGACAAAGTCCTCCATGCGGTCTTCCAAGTCCTATTGATTTCTGTGCGTCAGAAGATATAATTGTATATTCCATTCTATTTTTTATAATTTCATTAACTGGTGTGACTAGCCAGGTTTCAGTTATATCCAAGATATCAGTACTATATAGTAATTGAGAGAAATCTTGAGTTTTTATTTTGTGGATTAAGCCTTGGCAGTTCCAATTTGTGATATATAAGTTAAGATTATTTGAAATTTTAATATGTTGATCCTTTTCACATTCTAACTCTAAATTAACTATGTTATTGTGTTTTTCTGTAGAAAATACTTCAAAAAATCATCAGCGTATACTAATTGATCTTGAATATAACTATATGTAATTTTTTTACGATTAATTATCAGATAGTCATCACGCAGTTTTAATTGTAATCCTTGTTTCTTAAATTCTATATAGTATTGTAAAAGATTTTTTNATTTTTTATGTCTAGTTGGCTGAAGAGGGGCCAATGCCCGAAACGCGTAATGTAAAAGGCGTCCCAACTGAATAAATAGTCAATAAGTTGCCAAGTGTTGATATATGTCACCTTAGTGTGTCTGCAAAGAAACAGAAAAATCTTGCTACATATTCATCGATCTTTAACTTTAATGGAATAACATAAATACAACATAGAGGAGTGGCAATGGGAAATCCTGTTTCTGGGCATTATGCGAGATGAACCTAAGGACTTTAGAGAAGGTAATCTTACTGTAATATGCAGTATACATTCTAGTATATGTGCGCTATGTTGACGATGTCTTGATTATCTGGAAAGAAAAACCAGACATTCAACAAATTATCAGAGACATCAATTCCAGCAAGTTTGGCCTAGAGCTTGAACTAGAGCAAGAGAATGATAAAAGTATACATTTCCTAGACATGGCAATAGAAGTAGAGAAAGGAGGGGAAATTTCTACAAAAGTTTACAGAAAGGCAACTTATAACCTACTGTTAATACCATGGACTTCCCACAACCTAGCAAGCTATAAAATAGCAGCATTCTGGGAGCTTATAGAGAGAGCATATACACACTGCAACAAACCACAAGACAGAATTAAAGAATTAGATCACATTAAAGAACTAGCTAGGCAGTGCGGTATCAGCCAGAATATGATAAAGGCCATTATTAACAAAAGAAGAATAGACAATAACGAAGGCAATGAGCAGGAAAGAATAAAAGAATACACTGTAATGGAATACATGGTACCTCTAAGCAATATTTACAAAGAAATAGGAGCAGCAACAAACAAAAAGATAATTTTTAAAAGGAATCTAACAGTATACCAGATGCTATGCACAGACAAGGAAGACATAGATCAGAGGCTGATTCAAGAATATATAGAATACCAGTACTAGACAAAAGGCGACAAAAAGAGCTATACTACATCGGAGCCTCAGGAAGATCGTTAAAAGAAAGGCTAAAAGAGCATAAAAGGAACGTGCAGAATGAGCAGCCAGTCACTACACTAGCAACATATGTTATAGCAGACCTGACAGAAGTCATAGTAAATTGGGAAAAGAGCTAAAATAATACAAAAGATTCAGGCCAAGAGACACCTGAAATATGCAGAAGCATAAGACAAACCAGGAAGGATTAGCAGTAAACTTCAGAGAATTGAGTAAAGACTCAATGGCTTGGAGAGCTGGTATAATATGAATATTCTATTATAAAAAAGGGACAAACAGTTAAAGAAGCAGGCACAGTGATGGCCTTCTCTATTAGCAGTTGTGTTAATGTATTTTTGTATTTATTCACTTATTTAGTTTATTTATTTAGTTATTTTTCATGTATTATATATATATGTGTATAGTTTATTTGTAATCCTTTATGTATGGGCATCCAGACTAGACATTTAGGAAAATTCAAAGTTTAAAATGTTCTAAAACAGATGATGTTATAGAAATCAGAATTATTTGATTTTTCTGTTCCTGAGGAAGGCCATTCAAACTGGCCGAAAACATTAGAAAAGTGAATTAAAAGGCTGCATTTTTAAAGGTTTTTGTATCAAGGTGTGAGTATTAGTTGAGCACAGTTAGAGAAGAGTGTTTTATTCTTACAGTTTTGTTTTAAACATATTTATTATTTTAACCATTTTGTATTGTAATTACTGGTAATGCATTATAAATATTGTGTGTGAAAATATTTTTAAAAATTTGTNAATGATGATTCGGCTCTTCTAGGTTCAGTATAATCAGTGATCAGGTTTGAATCTGGTTCCAATGGTTTGATACTATTAGACAGCAATTTTTGACGAGTAAGTGGTGGTCTTCCTCTCTTTGTTGGAGTTTTCTGTAAGGGACCGGGATTTGATTCTATTCCAGCAATCAATAACAATAAAACAAGAATCTTAATATTATTCCTTTTAACCGAAAATATTTCAAAATTCTTCATTTCTTGAAAAATTAGACTAAGTATGGAAGTGGGAAAAAATTCACGCCAACAGCTTTGAAGATCAGAGCGCCCTCATGGTTCTACTGTATAATATTATATCTATTTTCTTTTAAAGTAGAAATAATTCATAAATTTCAAAAGATAAAACAGATAATATATCAATCAATCAATCAATCAATTCAATTTTTTAAGCGTATAAGGCTTTCGCCTGTTACAAGGGCGATGTTTGTTAATACAACATATTAGTACAGAATGCTTCGTTTATTAATCTTTGAACAAAATTATTAACTATTCATTATATATCTTACAGTTTTAACTTTGTATATTTCATAAACATATCTCAAACATATTTTTATATTTCATAAACAAATACTTTGTATATGTCCTTATCATATATCTACAATATAACACACATCATTCGTAAACAAACCTTTAAGACTATTATTGTTTCATTAACTCTAATACTTTGCTCTAATTAGTTTATATCTTGCTGGTTCACACTTTCATTAACATAAGATATTAATCACAATCTATTTTAAAAAATGGTTCATATAGTTATATATTTTAAAAATAGTATTAATATTTTCTCTATCAAGGATCTTATACATCTCAGATTCGTTGGAAAAATTAGCTATTATACTTATATCATACCTTTGACTGATTTCGTTTACTTTATCACATTCACAGAATATATGGAATTTAGACATTGATTTATTACATCTTGGGCATATGGTTTGAGAGTAATCCAGGAACTTATCATTTAAAATAATCCCATTTTTATTTAGTCTGAGCTGTATGAAGAATTTTTTGACATTAAATGCCAGGTTCGTGAACATATAATTATTATTCATTGGGTAGTTTAAAATTATTTTGTACCAGAATGGGTTTTTTCGTTTTTGTATATCTTCGATATCTTGCACAATCAATATTTCCATTACTCTCTGAATTAATAGTTTACTTTGTTGTACATTAGTGGTCGTATGTTCCATAAAAAGTTCCATAGAGAACCCATATGTGTTTAGAATTTTCGTTAGTTGAATTATCCAATTTCTATTTAAATCTTTATTTCTCGATTTATGGTATAATATCTATAGCACCTTCGTAGTAAGGTCTCCTGCATCAATAACTTTTATTAGAAATTTAATATATCTTTTCATTAAAATGGTATTTAGTTTATACCTATTCAATTCCAATCTTAGAGAGCTTCCTGGAGTATTATATCCTAGTTGAAAAATTCTACGTGTAAATCTGTTTTGTACTTTTTCGAATTCGTTGAAAACAGATAATACAGTATAGAGTTATTACTCTCCAATTTTTAATAATTTAGCTATAATTCTTTTAAGTAAAAATATATAAGTCTATACTTTAGAAGTTTATAAGCATAATATATACTTATTCTACTTTGTCAACATATTATAGATAATAAATATGATGCAGATTTTATATTCTGTTTTATTAAATAAAATGTCGAGGTCAAAGAATTGCAACAATTTTTAAAAAATAAACTGAAATAACCTTCAAAATAAATAAGATATTCGTGTTCTCGAAACTGGTTTTGTATAAAATTTATTTTTTGTGTTTTAGATATGAATGAAATAATCTAAAATGATCTTTCTAATTTCCATAATTTTATTGAGCTGAGTAAATATAAAGAATATCTACAACCAGTTTAAACATTAAATTGATTATAGACCGAACAATATGATAACATCTTATGTTAATCTGATCATCTTTATTTAATATGTAGGCCTATACATTTAATACAGCACCCCTACAAATGTGTATATATATATATATATATATATGTATATGTATTTTAAATGTATTAAATTTCTGTATTTAAATAAAAATATTCTCAATGAATTTTATTGAACCGAATTTCCTAACTCAATTCAGTTTTAATTCTAAATTTTTGTTTAAAAAAACGAAATGAATTCCTGTGTATAAATTGAAGGTTCTACTGTATAATTAATCAATCAACTATTTTTATTTGCATTAAGGCTAAGCCTTGTTACAGGGGTATTTTCCAATGATATATTAATATACATTTGTTATCTATCAATCGTTTGATATACATCATCTTCAAAAACATCAATAATATTACAATAACCGTTTAATAGTAAATTTTGTCGTTATTTATCTTTTAAATATTTTACTTTAAGTAACATAATTAGTAAAAAACAATTTTTTTAGTTTTATTAATTTATTATCATTTGATTAAAAATTTGATTATTTGATTGATCATTTGATTTGATTAAAAAAAATCATTAATTTTATACATTTGATTTAAATGATCAGATATGTCACAATTTAAAACTTGAATTTTTTACACGAGTCAGACAGCAATTCAGAACATATCTTAAGGTTTATTACTGAACTTCCAATATTCGCAACACAAGTAAATTCAGATGCATAGTCATTTTTTATTCTTCCATTTAAAATTATTAATTGTAGTTGTTGAGTATTTTTTATTAATTGAAGACCCAATCTGTTATGATTATTATCTTTTGTTTTTCGGTTAAAGTAGATATTAGATTATTTGGTCCTTTATATTCTGAATCTAATATCTGTGCAATTCTGGAGTTAAAATCACCAAATAATAATACATGTGGAGAGATATTTTTCCATTTTTCGAGATTTTTGAATATTTCATTTAGTAAGTCTATTTGGTCAAGCTGAACGTAAACTAACACTATAATAATTAACTTTTTGTATAAATGTTTCATTTCAGTATTATCAATTTCTAATGAGATTAAAATATAATTAGTTGCTTTTTGTATCAATTTTACGGAACCATTGTTTTTTCTTACTATTAGACAAAGTCCTCCATGCGGTCTTCCAGGTCCTATTGATTTCTGTGCGTCAGAAGATATAATTGTATATTCCATTCTATTTTTAATTTCATTAACTGGCGTGACTAGCCAGGTTTCAGTTATATCCAAGATATCAGTTTTATGTAGTAATTGAGAGAAATCTTGGGTTTTAATTTGTGGATTAAGCCTTGGCAGTTCCAATTTATGATATATAAGTTAAGATTATTTGAAATTTTAATATGTTGATCCTTTTCACATTATAACTCTAAATTATGTTATTGGGTTTTTCTGTAGAGAATACTTCAAAAAATCATCAGCATATACTAATTGATCTTGAATATAACTATATGTAATTTTTGACGATTAATTATCAGATAGTCATCACACAGTTTTAGTTGTAATCCTTGTTTCTTAAATTCTATATAATATTGTAAAAGTTTTTTCTTCTTTTGTGAGAATCTTTATTTAAATCAGTTGACATATTAATTTCTTGCTAATTTCCCAGTCTCTTATTATATTTCAATTTATTAAAGGCTGCAAGGATTCTATTTCTTAATAGGTTTGATTTTAATACTATGCACTTAATTTGAATATTTGAATTAGGTATTGAATATATATTTACCATATCTTCTGATTCACTGCAAATTATTTTTAAAGTATTAGAAAAAATGCTGCTAATTCATTTTTAGTAATATTTTTAAGCTGATTTGTAATATCATAAATTATAATTTTATTATTATTCATAGTATTAGTCATAGTATCCAGTTTATATTGAGTTAATTCACTTTCTAGTCTTAGTTTGTAAATTCATTTTTTATTTTATCATTTCTTATCCTTATTTGTTGAATTTGATCTTTAAATTCTTTAATTTCATTTTGAATTATATTTATTTCTTGTCTTATAAGTGAAAATTGACTCACTAGCTTATTACTATTAGTTATCAGTTCGACTATATTATTCCATAATTCTGTTGTTGAAATGTCTATTTCTTCCACAGGTAATTGTTCTTGTGAGGAAGTTAAATTAATTAGCTTACCTATTTGAAATGATGATTCGGCTCTTCTAGGTTCAGTATAATCAGTGATCAGGTTTGAATCTGGTTCCAATGGTTTGATACTATTAGACAGCAATTTTTGATGAGTAAGTGGTGGTCTTCCTCTCTTTGTTGGAATTTTCTGTAAGGGACCAGGATTTGGTTCTATTCCAGCAATCAATAACAATAAAACAAGAAGCTTAATATTATTCCTTTTAACCGAAAATATTTCAAAATTCTTCATTTCTTGAAAATTAGAGTAAGTATGGAAGTGGGAAAAAATTCACACCAACAGCTTTGAAGATCAGAGCGCCCCCGAAATCTTTTGAATTCTTTACTTCTTTGAAATGTGGAAGAATTGTAGATTAAGATATTGTAGATAAATAAATATTCTAAAGATTATTTATTAATAATAGGTATTAAAATTGTTTACACTATAGCTTAAATTTTATATTTGAATAATATATTAATATATTTTAAAATTATAATTTATATTTAATAATTTTTTTTCTCAAAGGTACAAATTTGAAAGGAAAAGCCCAGCTAAATTCTAATTCAAAAACTAATAAAACATTATTTTCATCTGCTTCACAATCTTTTCTAAATTTCACCACTAAGAAACTTAACAGTAAAGGTGCAGTTTCAAAGGCATCTAGTGTAGAAAACAAGGAATTTCCACATACATTAAATAAAGAGAGTTTTGTGAGTAAAACTTTCAATTCATCAAAAACTTCTCAAACATTTGGAGCAAATTCAACAGGGAAAGCTACTGGTGAATTTTGTTGTAAAAGGAAAGGAGTTTCTGTGTCTTCAAATAATATTGGTGCATCAGATAAGAAAAAATTGCAAAAATCAGAACAAAAATTACAGTCAAAGAATGATGACACAGTCATAAAAAATTTTAAAGCAAAAAGATTTTTTAGTTGCAGTGATAAAGGAAAGAACAAAAGTCTTGTAAACAGTAAAAAAACTTCCACTAGTAAATTATGTATTTCATATTCAAAAAATAAAAATGCTGAAGATAAAATAGATAAAGTTAAATATAAAAAAGATAATGAAAATAAAATCTGTGAAAAGGATAATGATCCAAATTTAACTCTTCAAAATCTGTGCAAAAGTGAACAAGACCATGCTGTTTCAAAAGAGGATTCTTTTTCTAATAATTATAATTTTACTAAATCTTTAAGTGATGATACTTCAACGAGACGACAAATTAAAGGTCGTCAAAATAATCCTGATATCAAATCTGATTCTGAATTATATGGAGATATTCACTTAAAATCTGTATTGAAAGTATTAAGAAGCAATCTTAGTCCAGAGGAGAAACTAAGTGCAATTAAATATAGTCACGATTACTGGCAGAAAATTAAAAATGGAGAAATAGCATGTGACGATTTAGATAAGTTTACTGAGAATATAACATTAAAATCTTTAACTAATTCTGTTAGAAGGAAGAAATTTGATAGGTTAACTACAGATCATGAAATATTTGCCAAATCAAATATTAAAGAAAAATGTACAAAAACTGGAATGAAAACATTAAATAAAATGACTAGTTTACCAGTATGTTTGAATATGCCTAAAAGTAATTCTGAACAAATTGCATTATCAAGTAAATTAGAAGAAGAAATATTGGTTACTCAGTTGGAAAATGAACATGTTGAAAATTCTGCTTGTAATATCTCTGTTAATGTTTCTGAAAGTGCACAATTAGCAAAAGGTAAATATTTTTCAAAAATATCATATCTATAAACTTTTTTTAAGTTTTAAGATCATCTTCATTTATTCAATTAACACAGTATATATAAAATCTAAATATAAACTTATTTGTTTAGTATAATATTCAATAATATAATTTGAATATAACAATAATTGAAAAAGTTATTCAATAAAAATTAACACACTTAATTTCAATTATAGAACTTGATCATAAAATCAGTTTTAATAAATTTAAATATAAGATGTAAACAATAATAATATTTAAGAAATATCAATTTTAAAGTTAATATATACAGTCAAACTTCTAAATCTTGAATTTGAAGGGACTAAAAAAATGGTCAAGTTTGAGTTATGGAAAGTTCCACATAATTTGAAGTATATAAAGAATAGAAAATTTTTTATTCAAGCACAATGTGTGACTGAATTACAGTATATTACATTAACCTAAATGTGTAATCTACAGCATTAATGAAACTAAACATTTCCAGTAAAAGCAAGTTCTAGGAATTAATAATAATAATTATTCAGGCCAATGTTAGCCTATTTATAGATAAATATATTCAATATTTCGCTAACAAGTTTCAACTTTTACAAAGCCAGTTTTTGTAATATAAGTAGTCGATGTATTTTTGGAATTTACCTTTTAGTTCAAGAACCATTTTTCAATTTTTACAATATTTTTGCCTCTGTGTTCTCTTTTTGCTATCATTCTAAGATTTTTGCTTTGTTATTTGACAGAGGAAGATGAACATACAGTAGAGTCCCAAAAACTTGGCCTAATGTGGACCAAAGGGTGGCCGAGTTTGTGAAAATGCCGGATTATCGGGAATGGGGTTAAAAAAGAATAAGTATGAGTGTTTCCTCAGAAAATACTGTACTGTACTTGTATGTATTGTTTGCTTGAGAATATAACTGAGAATAAACTGCCCAAATACCCTTAAACAAAGGAAAAGTACGTACTTTATGAAGACATAGAGCCTTACTACATGAAAATTTACTACATGAAAATGAAAATTAATTAATACACAGTGTACAGTAATTTACCTGATAAGACAGATCTCAGAAAAATACTTTATGAGACATAAAGCTGTCTATAATGAAAATTAACTAGGAGTTTTTTCGCCCTGCCAGGGTGTGGCCAAGTTATTCGGACTGCCAGGTTATCGAGTGCCAAGTTTTCAGGACTCTAATGTATTAATTTGTGATATTTTGTGATGAACACATTTTATGATACACATTATTGTGTATCATAAACTGTTTTGTTTGAGTAAATTTCTTCCAACAGAATCACTTCTGTTGTCCTATGCTCTTGCATTCGTTTGTTGTGTACATCATTTATTAGTGAAAAACTGAAAATCAGGAGAATAATGAAATGAAATGCAATGCAGATATCATAGATGATTTACAGATTTCATGCTGCCCAACTTTTTTCTACTCTCTTGTTTTGTTTGTTTGGTTTTTTTTTTTTTTTGTGATAAAACTAGTTAGGCTACATCCTATGTGGCAACATCCAGCGACTGCGGGCGTGAACATGCTTGCATGCAGAGCAGACAAACTGATTCAAGCAAATGTGCATGTCCATAATAACCGCGTTTAGCATGCAGCGACCACCAGATAACATTTCTACACACACGCGCAGGAAGCTGCTACCAAGCAAGTTTGATTGCCATTTCCACTGCTCACACTTCCAAAGAAGAAAATGGCTGATTTTGTAGATAAATAAAAACAGAATGATAAATAAATTGTGTATATATGTTGTATGTACTTTAATTAATAATCTTCTACATAATTTAATAATTTCTGATTTTGTATAAATGTAACGTTTTAAAAATAAAACTTTTTTTTAACTTATTATTTTATATTCTTTATATTTGTTGTGTATCTAGTTAGTGGTAACATTTATCTTTCAAATTTACCATTTTAATGCTTATCATATTTTCCATAGTAGCATTTGACAAAGTCTTCTTGCCGCCATTTTGTAAACAACATGCATCCACTCTAGACAGAAGCCGCTTGTGAGTTGGAAGCACTTAAAAAGATTTTTTTCACCTGCAATCGCTGGACACTGCTATGTAGGACATAGTGTTATGGAATCATTGAATGTTTTTTATTTTTTTTAACTGCCAAAAATTTCACTAAATACTTTACTACTGACTAACTTGCCCCACTAAAAGTTGTTTTCACTAAATTTTAATACTCTACAAGATCTGATGGGTTTTCCAACTAAACTGGCAACTGTGGTCATGAACAAAGAATATATTGCTTGGTAAAGTGGCTTCAGTACAGCTCAGTGTTTCCCAACGTGGGGCCCACTCCCCACAAGGGGGCAATTCGATTGTTAAGGGGGGCAATTTGAAAATGAGTTGTTGACCTTTTTATTTTTTTTTTTAGGCATCAGAATTTTTCATTGAGCTATTCGGACTTGAGTAGCTAATATTGGAAGATTAATCGCGGGCCACATAAATTCATTAGACAGGCCATATGTTGGCCATGCCTGGTATAGCCACTGTATATGTTAGGGGGACATGAGAATTTTAGAAAGGCTTAGGTGGGGCATAGCACAAAAGAGGTTGGGAAACACTGGTACAGCTGGATAAACAAGTTTAATTTGAAACAGACTGTCATTGGCTTGCTTATCCAGCTGTGTTAAAGCTGCTTTACCACAAAATGCACCAAAAGGATTCACAGAGCTTAATTGGTTGGTCAGCATCTGCTGAGTTTGACAAGAAAGGTCAGTGTGGAGATACATGAAAATTTGTTTAACTTTAAAGAGTGGGAAAATACATTATATTATATAGTATATTTATAAGACCAACAATCCAATTTAATTTAAGGAGAGATTCAAGATTAGAGGTTTTACTGTATTTATTCCTTAAATGTTAAAAAAAAAACTCTTTTTCTTAAACTATAATTCATGTTTTTTATAGTTTCTGAAAATAAATATTTTTTGAAAATATTTCAAAATTAAATACCATGTTGTCTTATATAAGATGATCATTTTTTTTATTTCATTTGATGATTATTATAAGTTAGAAATGATGCTGCTTTATTATAATGTATCACAATACAGGATGTCCATAATTATCTGTACTTTAAACATCAATCAAAAATCAGGAATGGGAATATTTTAATCATTTTCACATGAAACTTTGAGATCAAGCTGTTTTAACAAATATTTAATTAAGTGGTATCTGATTTTTGTGTTGAAATTTGAAATATACAGAGTAGCAATAAATTATATTTATTGATACTCTGTACATTACAACAATAAAATATTTTTTATTACTACAGTATACTTTACAAAACTAATAAACTTTCAAGCTTGTTCAGTATTATATGATTAAAAATTGTATGTATACAAAGTAGTACATTTTAGATTTTGTTTGTGCAGTAAACAGATGCTACACTATATATAATTTTCATAGATTTGTTTAATATCATAAATTTAAGTTAAAGTTATTCATTTAAATGATTAACATGTTGATTATTTTTTAAGATACAAATAAAGTTCTAATTTTAATCATAATTTTATAATCTAGGAACTCCACCACCAAAATCACCTGTAACTATTCAAGATTGGGTGAACTCCATTGATTTGACAACAGGAGATGAAAGGTATTTAAAATTATAATATTACATATTAGCAAAAAGAAAGAAGAAACCATTAATCATTAATTCCATACAAAAATAATTTTTAACAATATATGACATTATTGGCATAGTATTATAGCTTGGAGACAGATAGTACATAAGAGGACAAATATACAGCAACTGTAGCTAATTCTATCATTAAACAGCAATAATATAACTGTAGCTATTTTGACAAATAGCTACAGTTATATTATTGCTGTTTAATGACAGAATTATAATAAACTGTGGTTTCTTAGTAAAGTTATGAACATATTTTCCAGTATATACAACTTGAGCAGAGTAACTGTATATTTTATATAATAAGCTAACTATCATATGCATCTGTAGATCAAAATTTTAGCCACTGGAATAAAAATGGAACAGATTGTTTTGACTGATAAGGGGACAGTGTGACATTGGAGTTATCAATTTTAATTAAACTTGGCATAGATATAGTGCATTCCCTGCGACTGACATGTGCCAAGCAGCAAGACACACTACTCAAAATTAAACAGGAAAATTGAAGTTGAAAATTGCACAATCATTAAAACCTTCAGAATTTCTACCATGGGATATGCCAATTTCTTAATCAGGAAGTTGGTGTTTCAAATTTGTCAGTATCAATGTGATTTTTTTTTTTTTTTAATAAAACTATAATTTTCACTCTATTCTTGGTATTTTTAAATTTATTATATTGTCAGAGAGAAAAACTGATTTATTTTTCAGAAAACTACAAATGTACAGTACAATAAACAGGGTAACAAAACAATAAAATCAACCCATTTCAGGTAACAAGTCAATGTCAAAAGCAATATTTATTTAAAAACAAAACTTTTTTGCATATTTATTTACATACATACAATCACCCCCCCATAACTCTGTTGATAATTCTGTTTTATATGAATTCCATGTTGTACGAGTCACTTAGATTTTACAAACACCTGTGTCAGGCTGTGAACAGCTCATGTATTTGTAAAAGTTAAATGACTCGTACAACATGGAATTCATATAACATGGAATAATCAACAGTGTTATAGGGGGGTCGACTTTACTCTGGCAACAGTCATTTTGTAATTGAAAATTATACCATCAAAATGTACGTCTATATGTCGGCTATGTGATATTTATTTTTTATAAGAAAATCAGAACTTTATAAAACAACAACAGAATTGTTCATAATTAATAGAGTAGCACTGAGAAATTTTATCTTGAAAAGTTGTAGTAAAATTACATTCTATGTTATCAATTAATGATGATATATTAATAGAATTAATTGAAAAATAAACTACACCGATATAAATCCAGCAACATTTAATAAAATAAAAACGTTTTCAATCGTTTTTCAACGATCATCATCAGTTACTAAAAATAGAACACTAAATATAGAACAAAATGCGTTCGAAATAAATACAAAAATAAAAAATTAACGGAAAACGCCCTGGTGGACGAATTAATGAAAAATTAATGAAAAATTAACAAATAAATAGTGAAAAATTAATAATTATAAAAGGATCTCCACGCAGTGGACAATGAGTCGGCGTCCCTATGGTTTATACAACCGGTTTTCATGTGCGCCTTATAGATTTCCAATTTCTCTAGATGTTTGATCGTTTGCCGATTAGTTGTCGTTTTTATAATTGATGCCTGATCCCATAGAACATTTATATCTTGTTGTTTTGCGTATGATGCTAACACAGTGTTATCAAGGTTCTTATCGATAGTGTACTTATGTTCCTTGAGCCTTTTCTTCAGACCGCGCATCGTCGCACCCACGTAAACTAGCCTGGAATCGAAACGCTGATCATGTAAAGGCACTGAATATATACCCGTTGTTGAATTCCGATCCTCTTTCTTTTTGTCGTTTCTCAATAGTTTGAAAATAGTGGGATTGCGCCTGTATACAATGTGTAAGTTATTAGACTTGGCAGTAGATGTGTGTATCCTGTTCAGAAATGGTACGTAATTAAGCACTATTCGTTTATTAGGGTCAATCTTGGGAGAATGCCGTGTAGTGGATTGGAAGGATGAAATAAGATCCTCTATCTCTTTCTTTGGATATCCGTTTAGTTGGGCTATTTTAAGAATGTACCTTAGCTCCTTTATTGTGCCGCAGAAACTTGTACAATGCGTATACGCACGTTTAATCCATGATCTGAACACCGCCAATTTGATATGCTTGGGATCGATTGATTGACGTGGGATGATAACGGGTTGAAAGCAGGGTTTACGGTAAATATCAGTCCAGATCTCCCCTTGCTTGCAC
>NW_019386501.1:0-8267 GCF_000671375.1 Centruroides sculpturatus | reverse complement strand
ATTCTTATGTTTAAATAATAACGATAGATTAAATATGAGAGGGAGAGGAAAATCCCATAAGTTAAACAACACGGCACAAAATGTAAACAACGAGTTCTAGATGACTCCAACACATGTTAAACAAACTGTCAATGTCAAAATGAAAAGTTATAAGTCAGACACAAGTGATCATAAACAGGTAGAACTTTGACCCAAATGCTCATAAACAATCAATCTAGGGAAACAATTTTGGAAAAGAGAGAAAGATTTAAGAGAGATAAATCATTGCATATGATCGTTCGAGTACCCAGATGAAAAAAATTGCAAGTAACAGAGCTAAATTATGAGCGCGAGTCTAGCAATTTTGTCAACAACCCCCAAGAACAATCGACAGAACAGCGTCAAGCAGACACCTGGAATCAGACCCTTCCCGTGACCCGAGTCAGTCTCGGTTTTCCCCAAAACAAAAGAGAGACTAATCGGGAAGTGAGGAAGGAGATGAGGGGCCAATCAGAAATCCGAATAGTGGGAGAAAAAAACTATAAAAATCCAAAATTCAAGGTCGGAGGGAGGCTCTCCTCCTTATTCCATGAAAGGTAATGACTTATATTGTGGTGTATCGCCACCAAGAACTTTAGACTCTGCCTCTTCCTCCTTCTGATCGTCTGCCTTGCTCAGCAATCTTATCTCGTCCGCCCCGGGGCCAGACAGACACTGAAGTTCTCGCCTCTTCGCATCTTTGACGAGAAGAACCTAGTGAAGGATTGTCAATGTAAGCATATTTTATACTTCAAAATTTTAGTTTATTCCACCAAAATTTTCAAAACATACTCGAATAACACCGCCATTACTCGTCGATGTAAGCATAAATGTTAACAAATAAACGGCTTTCTTGTGTAAAACACTTGTCATCATTTGCCTCCGTCACAGCCCATATACAACCTTTCCTTAGGTTCATCCTGACGTGGGATTAATAGATCCCACCTAGGAGACAGCAACCTTACACAGGTGCCGTGGAGTGGGTTTCAAGTCTCCTATCTCCACCAGGTCGGCTACCTTACAATATTCACTGGACCTTTCTCTAACAAACTATCCCTTCTACTCTCCAGAAATCATCTTGAGGTAGAAACACTTCAGACAACAAGGGGATGTCGAAAACCTCCTCTTTGAATTTCTGTCTTACTTCTAAAATATCAGATCTTTATGTATGTGATATAAAATTATTCCTACCACATTGGCAAAAGCATGTTGAACATAATGGTTTTCATTTTTCTTATTTCAATTAAATACTGTACATTGCTTGAGGGTGAAGCTAAGATGTTTTACAGTTGACAATTAAAAACTAAATATACTCTTGATGACCTAATATATATTAATTTTACAAATTTAACATGGTTTTAAAAATTTTGACTGGAACATATAGCTTAAAAGTAAATACAGTTAGTTCAGTTAAGCAGAGTTTGGATTAGTGAGATTGACTATTATTAAAAAATCCACTGAATTTTAATATTATTTGAAAAATTATATGACATTCAATGGAAATTATACAAGATATTCAAAATACATAGTCTCATTAATTTCAAAGTATAAAATTTTTTTTTGCTTTGTCCTTATTTTAAAATAGAATTGTTGTCTTAAATCTATTAATTTCAAATGTGATATTTTAATTTCTTTTCAGCTCACAATTTACATGGTGTTCATGGATATATAGCAGGCAAAAGGTAAATTTTTTAAATTTTGATATCAATTAATTTTCATAAATTTTTATGTTGGGTAATAAAAGTTACTTTTTCTTTTTAATGCCACATTTTTCACAAAAGTTTCTGAATTGTATATTTCACAAATAGTTATGGGAATATGCAGATCATCTGATAAAGAACTGACAGATTATAGAAACTCAAATTTATTTTAGGAAAACAGATATAGACACATGATTTATTCTAATTAGTGAGCAAATTGAGAAAGATTTCTCAGCTTTAAGAAATTTTAATGTGTGCATCATGTGTCAATCTCACAATATTGAGACAATATTCAGTCTTTCTCCGTATTATATGACATGTTTTGAATGAGTTTCACTGCATTTATTATGCAACCTTTTAATTTTCTATATCTGTAACAGGCATTAAAGTCAACTTTATCAATATTTTAATGCCTATCTTGAACGTTACTAAATATATTTATAATAATTAATTTTAAAAACTAGTTCAATTTTCAAATGTTTTCTGTTATAAAATTAACAGAAAATAAAACAAAAGATTGAATTTTAAAAAACTTGACAATGAGTAAAAATAATTTATAAAGAATTCATATAAATGTGTGTATACACTCATAAATAAATATGGTATTTGTTTCTTCATATATAATTTTGATTTTTATAATGTTAAATGTTAACCATAATTGTAAATATTTTAGGTCTGCTGATGCATCTCCTAGTACCTTATCACCACAACCAAATAAAATTACTCTTGATGATTTGCGTTGTAAACAAAGTAGTTTTAATTCAGAAACATCGGGTATCTCTGGTATATCAAGTATATCAAGGTAGTTATATGTTTACTTTTGTAGTGTAATACAATTATTATTATTATTTTATTTACAATTGAGTTACCCTTATGAAAATAATTATTTTATTGATTTCATAAAGATTTAAATTAAGAAAGTTGATCAATTTTATAATTAAATTATGTAGTGAATCTTATTTCAAGCAATAAAATAATAATTAATCTTGAATTTTTCTAGTATTTAATAGAATACAAAATAAATTTAAGATGATAATTGTATGCTAATTAATTATTTTATGATTTTATTAACTAACTTAGAATTATATAGGTTTTATGGTTAATTTTGTTGTGCTCCTATTTTCAAACATCATCACAAGTTATTTTTAATTGTGCTGTTTGTATTTGATTCAGATACTTGGCTTCAATTTTGTGTCAATTGTTTCCTTAAGACATTTGGTTATTTTTATTGTGTGAGTGAAAAAGTATAAAAAGCATTTCAATAATGCATTTCTTCTGCTGTAAAAAGTAGTCAAATTCAATTGCAAAAACTTATACCTTTGTCATATTACTGATTCATTAATATCTGCATTTTTTCAGAGAACATTACACTTAATTCTTGAATAGTTTTCTTGTTACTACTGTATAATCATATCAATTAGTTCATTACTCTAATTTTACTTATGAAGATAATAAATATGATTGAATTCATGTGATATAATATGGAATAAAGTTTATTTAGAAATATTGAAATATCAGTTAAACTTGTATAACTTCTTTAAAAGAAAATTAAGATATTCTTAATCATAATTTATATGTAAATAAATTAGTATAGACTAGAATTATGCTTTACAGATATTTTAATAAAGTGTTTTGAAAGCATTGTTGTAATTTATAATTAGAAATTAATAAATATTAATTTGTTTTCAGTGTTGAATCTCTTCTTGAAGCTCGTAGAGAGGATCCAGAAGAGATTTTATTAGCACTTGGATTTGGTGGAAAGCAGAGTTATGATCCTCTCTCTAGGATTCCTCAACGCTTCTTGAAACAGCATTCTCAAGTTCGAGGAGTTGATATTAATACATTTTTACAACAGCAAGAGGATTTATATCATCGACATGATAACAGTTCTCTTGGCTACATGGGTCTTTCAGGTCAGTATGAATCACAAATTGGAAGTAGTTGGAGCTTGCCTGCTATGAGCAAGCAAGAGAACTGTATAAAAGATATTATCATACGAAATATTGATTCTCATTCAGAAGGTGCACGGAAATCTAAGAAAAAAATGGGTGTTAAATTTGTAGATGGTGTAGATAACGAATTTTTACATCAGCAATCATCTGACGATAAGACAATTCCTTGCATATCTGTGACAATAAGTTCTGAAGATTCAAATCAAGTTCATGAAACAGAAAAAGATTGGTGGCAGCAATATGTAGAAAAATCTGATGTTACAGTTCTTAATTTTAATGATATTCAAAGTAATTGTAACTATTCTTCAACTGACATTTGTGGCAGTTTTAAGCTTCAGTCATCTCAGAAACGTATGATTCATTCAAGTTTAGTTTAGTCAAGTATTTTTTTAATAAAATGTTTGGAAGTAATAGTTACTATGGAATACTCTGGCTGCCTTTGTTTTGTATTAATGTAAATATCTGAAAATATATTTGAAATTTTTAAATATTATTTTAGATTATAATATAAAAATAATAAATTTTAGTGATTATTGTTAAATATATTACAATAATAATATCATTGACATCAAAAACAATTTGAATTCATTAAATTTTTTCAGAATTATTTTTATTTTGTTACAGGTTATGTAAGTTTGTTATAAAATAAGAGTCCAGCTGTATCATTTGATCATAAATTAATATTTACTTATTACTATAACAATATAAAATTTATTAATTATTTAATAATAAATTTTGGAATTATTTTATTTATCTAACTATTCTAGATTAATGGTAACTTTTTCTGTGCATTAAATATAATTTTTTTTTCTCCATCCAATGGATAAAAATAAGCTATATATTATACATTAAATAGGTTCAGTAATTTTAGTGTCTTAAAATTTTTTTACATTTCTATCTTATTGTGTAGCTGCACAGACACAGCACAATGGAAAACAAATCAAAGTGCACAAGACAAAATAATGAATTCAAATTTACTATCTGATGATGATGATATGAGCAAAGTATCTCATAATAGAAAATAAATGAGAACACAAAAATTAATTTACATTTTTGAGATATTTGTAATTTTTTTTAACAATCTAGTTTTTATTATTTGATTTGATTTTCAATGTTTTATAGATAGAAGGCATATGTGAATCATTCTGTAGAATATCTATACATTATCATCTGATTCAATATATGCATGAAAAATTAAATAATGAGTATTTCAGAAAAATATATAAATTTGTGTGTGTGACTATACTATTGTGAGACTGCTATTAAGTATCACTATTGTACACTATTGTATCACACTAGTAAGAGATGAAATCTACATTCTAATTCAATTATATATGAAAAAAAATTGTTAGATTATAGATTGGATTTGAATCTGGGTCTCCTACTCTAATATAATATTTTTTAATGAAAATTCATATATAAGATTGCTAATTTTTCATTTAAAAGTAAGCTTTATTTAATGATGACATTTTGCTATATATTATATTTATACTAATCTATAGTATTATGCATTTTATTTTAACTGTTATATACTATGTATTGAATGCCACTTTGTGTTTCCATTGTTTGCTATCTGTGTAGTTAAAAGGAGTTGAAATTGAAGTTGTTAATACTGTTACATTTATATTAACATAAAACTTGAAATGTGTGCCAAAAGTTTATTTTGAATGATAAATTAAACATCAATAATCAGTATTATAAATATTATATAACTTTTATAAGTTAAACTATATGTATTTAAATATCTTTAGAGCAATACTTTGGACAGCAATTATAGCTTGTATTTCAACTTGTTATTTTAGAAATTTAAAAACAGTGAATTGCATTGGAAAAATTTTGATCATATTTTAAATTTTAACACTAATCATTGAAAAATAAAGGAAAAATTAAAATATTTTAATATAATTTTTTTAAAAATATATCAAGAAAAACTATTACAGTACAGCGTCGTTTATCTGAATCAATTGGGGACTGGGGTTGTTCGGATAACTTATTTTTCGGATAACCGATTATGTACGAAAAAATATATTAACCTATCCCATGTTGAAATTTTTCTCCGTTGCGTGTCGCTTCGCGTTGAATTTTCGTCGATGTTAAGCCTAATGTAAACTTTTTAAAATAATAATCGTGGCTATTGTATCGTTAAAAATTATTTCTTTATTTTTTACAAACAAAATAAATATATTGAAAAATAAAAAAAAAAAAATTAATACTTTAGAAGTTATCTAGTATCAAAAACATTCGATTCACATGACACACAGTCCTCAGAAAAACACCACACAAAAGTGACAGTGCTGCCAGCTAAAACACATACACAAACATAAAAAATATTGGAGTAGCCCAAGATATAGCCAAAGATTGCAGCGCCACAGCACTAGCGAAATTTTAAATTTGCCGACTGGAATTCTTTCGGATAACTGACATTTCAGATAACCAACTTTCGGATAAAAGACGCTTTACTGTATTACTTTTAAAATAGAGTTTGCATTACTTTTTCTTTTAATCAGTCTTAAGACAGTAAAACCTCACTTTGTGACCATTTTAGTTGTGTGGCCACTTTTGAAATTCTCCTGTAAAACTGCATAAGTTTTAATATAAATCAAACTCAGTACTGGTAGCCATAACACTTAAACAACGAAGATAGGAGTATCCTAAAATTATATTTATCTCTGCTCACATGGCCAACAGAACAAGAAAACCCAACATTCCTAAATTCAATGTATTGTTTAAAGTGCTTTAAATGGAACTGATTGTTGTTACTATAGTTTTGGAACAGTTTGCTGAGATTTCTAACAGGATGACAGTCAAATAAAATATATCTTCATTTACACTTGACATATTAAATTTATCTCTAGAAATTAGTAAGAAGAAACTATTATATATTTGTTCAATAATTTTATACAAAATCTGATTATATTTTGTAAAAATATTATGTAAATCAGCAATGATCAGTCTATTACTGATTTGTCACTTGCAACACCCAATGAAGAACAACGTCAATGAGCCTAATCTATATATATAATCGAGACGGGTTGATAATAATAATAAGTACAGAGCCCAAACGGTTAGGAGTTGAAAGTTGAAATTTGGTACACAGTTAGGGTACATCACAAAAACGCACACTAAGAAGGGATTTTTCGAAATCCCCCCCAGAGAGAGAGAGAGAGGATTAAGGCTTCTATATACATTATGGATACTAGCCCAAACCGTTAGGAGTTGAAATTTGGTACACAGTTAGGGTACGTTATGAGAATGCACACTAAGAAGGGATTTTTCAAAATTCCTCCCCACGGGGGGAGGGACAGGATTAAGGCTTAACACTTCCATCAACAATGGAAGTGTTAAGCCTTAATTCCAAAGCCTTAATTCCAAGCCTTAATCTGGCTTTCTCTTAACAATTCCATTGTTACTTAACACTTCCATCAACAATGGAAGTGTTAAGTAACAATGGAATTTTTAAGAGAAAGCCAGACGCATATGCAGTTTTTTCATTTTTGTGGGAAATCGAATTTTTAGACCCATCTAAAAATTCTCTAATTAGTCTGGAAACAAGGGGACCCAATTCTTGCATTCTGTGAAATCGAACATATTTTTAGACCCATCTAAAAATTCTCTAATTAGTCTGGAAACAAGGGGACCCAATTCTTGCATTCTGTGAAAACGGGTAAGATTGGCTATAATGTAATAATCTTAATCTTCGCTTATCGTTACTTTTTGCTCGAGCAACGCCGGGCTTATCTGCTAGTTATTAATAGTTTAATTGACATTTGGACACTTTGCCTATTTAGTGACTTCCTTTTAATAATTTTTTCTGAATGCTCTTATTAAAATGCAGTATTTAAATAAAACCCTTACTATCATTTCATAAACATATTGATTCTGTCAACATATACTAAACAATTTTGTTCAGTATTGTACTGTACAGTACTTGAATGAAGCCTTTGCAAGTAGTTGGCATTCACTATACATATATTCTGTATGAAAGATTGAATTACTGTATGTCAATGAATGTACAGTATTATGTGAATTTATTTTATTTATTGTTTACTTTTATAATCTACATTAAACTTTTAGCAGGATACAGTTTGGTACTCTAATTTCAGTTTTATATATCAATTTTTTTATAACCCCACCTAGTCCTGCGTTAGTGCACTGAATTTTTTTTCAGCATTAATGCAGTGGGGTGTTTGTCCACCCCGACATTTTTTTGGGTCCATAAACCATGTAAGTAAAAATTCATAAAGTTTTACTCATTTATTTGGTAAAGGCATGTGTCATTATACATATGATTATATTCAGGTATGATTACATATTATATTAGTACATAAATCCATGAAAATAAAAAACAACATTTATCAAAACTCATTACATTAGATCTTATTATTAAACCAGTAGTAAAGATCTAAATTGTTTTTTTAAGCATTTTTGTCACTCTGATTTAATAGCTGACATTGTACTTTGGCACTCAATGCAAATGACAAGCAGCTTGCTATGTTTGGTATTTTCTCAGTGTGTTTATGAAAGTCAGCCATTTTGAATTTGTAAGGGAATAAAACTAATTAAAATAAACTTATAATAATCAATGTGAATAAAAATA
>NW_019386500.1:38557-43228 GCF_000671375.1 Centruroides sculpturatus | reverse complement strand
TTATTTTAAATTTTTTTCTAGTTTAATACTTTAATATTTTTTAACTTGTTCAAAACTATTTTCAGAAAATGCCTCATAAAAATGTTTTATTTTTCAGTTATAGCTTGTGGAGCAATATCAAACATCTGTTGACTCATTATTGACTCCCTATTGGAAGTTATTAGAGTTGAGTGAAAATAGCATTTGATGTTATTTCCAGGAGTCATTTATCACCTCAAAGAGAGAAGTCGGTCAATAGAATCTTTCAACATAAATCGATGGATCATAATCAGTGTATTACTCTTTAACTCTTGTTTACTTTATTTTTACATTATTTCCCCCCATCCAAAAGCAATATAAAATATATTAGGTGAACATGGTAATGATGGAAATACCGAATTTTTATTCGTATCAGTATGATAATAAGCTTGAAATTTTCTAGTAAAATACTTTTTAAAGTTATAAATAAATGTAATAATATATTTTTAATAAAATTTAAAATATTTTCTTATAAACATTTAAAAAAAACATAATTTTAAACTACTCTTTAATAAATATACAAGAATAATTTTAAACAGAAGTGAATATTAAACAGAATTAACATGTTTATTTAATGTCTTTAACATGTTTATTTCGTACATTTAGAAGTTATTTTTAGTTTAAATAAGTTACTATAATTGACACGTAAAGCCATTCAAATGCTGGAAAATACAATTTAAATTATAATTTCAATCGATTGTTATGCTTAAAAAAGACATTCAAGAAATAATTTTGATCGATTATTACGTATGAAATACATATTTAAACCGAATTTTAGTATATTGTAAAACATTTAATAAAAGTTTAAACAGAATTAATATATTTGTATAAAGTTTAAAAAAGTTTAGAATTAATAACTAAAGAACCATAAGCTATGTGTTTATATACGACGGGCTCAAAAGTAAAGTATAAAGTTATGTTTGGTGTTCATTATTTTTTTTTATTCTTTTATTATTTCGTGCTCCTTATTTGTTTCTTAATTTACCCATAAAAATATTTTTTTCCTCTATATTTTTTCAGTAATAACAACTTTATGCCTACCTTTTCATCCCTTGTATTCGTTTATGTACGTAATATATAACATAAAATTTACAATATTGAAATAAACTAAGAAATAATTTTAGGCTCGTGTATTTTAATATATTTTCAAACTTAATTTACATTAAATTTAGGACATAATTAGAAGCAGTGAAAAATTGGTATTTAGTTTTCATATTATTATTTGTTTTTAGCAAACTTTAAATTATGCCTACCTTTTCATCCCTTGTATTCGTTTATGTACGTAATATATAACATAAAATTTACAATATTGAAATAAACTAAGAAATAATTTTAGGCTCGTGTATTTTAATATATTTTCAAACTTAATTTACATTAAATTTAGGACATAATTAGAAGCAGTGAAAAATTGGTATTTAGTTTTCATATTATTATTTGTTTTTAGCAAACTTTAAATTATACGTTGTTTATTATATAGAAAAATATGTTTTACTTTTACAAAATTTAATGTTAACAAGATAAAAATATAATTAAGTATTTATTTAAATTTAGTCTTTACAATGGTTAACTGACTTTTCGGTCACCCTTAATTTTTGGAATTTTCTTTGAAATATGAATAAACAGAAGGATTAAAATCCATGTAAATATTTATTTCCATTATATAAATAGATGAAAATATCCATATAAATAGAATTTTTAAAGCTTTTAAATACACAAAAAATTAATCACGTGTTTTGAAATTCGAATTAAATGTTTACTTCAACCATTTAGTGCTTGAAATAGATATTTTTATAACAGATTTAATCTATAAATAGTGTATAAAAATACTGAAAAATAAGGAACTAACAAAGCTTAAAGTATGTTTATTCATACTTTAAGCTGCGTTAAAGAATTTTATATTTTTAAAATATTTTTAAATTGTTATTTTGTAATGTTTTATATATATATACATATATATATATATATATATATATATATTTAAATGTACAATTATATTATGAAAAAACTTATTCAGAAGCATTATTTTACTTAAATGTTTAATAAAAAAAAATATATAATAGACAAAAATACAAAACTATATCATCTTATTTATATAGAATATAGATCAAAGCACTACATTAAACTTTGTGCAACAGCTTTTGGACTTGCTGTTACTACATTTATTCTGACACCTTTACCACTCATTTCGAGTTCCAGGAATATCAACAGTAGCAATTCTTATAGCCATCACTTCTGTGTATGCACAGCATTGCTTATAAGACAATCCACACATCACATTTTACACGCAAAAAGATTTATAATAATGTTCTTTTCTTGCTTTTTTGGTTTGACATCATTTAGACTTAGTTGCATAAAGAATACAATGCTTGTGTTTCAATGTTCTGATCAATAGTTCTCAAGATATAAGCCAAATTAATGATAAACTCATGTCCAAAAATAAGCATTGTATAAGAAAGTCAACTTTGCATTATATATTGAAAGAAAGTGATTTGTTTGGTCATCGAAATTGAATTTAAAGCTGCAAGAATTACCCAAACTGATTTTGTGGAGATATTGCTACTTGAGAACAATCCATCAATACCATGAAGAATATTTAATATCTAAATGAAACATTCATTAATGCTGATCATATGATTTCCATAGGTTGAAACAATATCGTAAAATTTTATCAAGATAAATTTCTTCAACGGTTGTAAACTGGATTAAAAATCCAAATGGTCATGGTAAATGCATAATCTGTATCCATATAGGCAGCAAAAGTGGATTTTTGAATGTTCTCTTACTTTTTACTTCAAATAGCAATTGTGATCATTAAGAAATCAATGGTTCCTGCTTCAAAACATTACACTCATTCCAAGTGGTTCTACTTGTTACAAAAAGTGAGAATTATCACATCATTTGCTCTGAGGATATGCCCACATATTCATAAAAAAAATCAAAAGTGACTGTTTAACTGAAAAAGGATCATGGTAACTAGAACAATTGAACAATCATTCATCATACTGGTGTGAGAATTAAGAACCTAACCACAAAAACGGTAGAAGACGGTAGAAAACGTTTGTTTTTAAATTGAATTTTGCTGGTATATTGGTAATTTTGTGGTTAGGTTCTTAGAACAATTGAAACAGGAAGTGTTGGATATAGTGAAAATAGAGAGCTGAAGTACTTGAATTATTGATGACATGGCTTAAAACAGCAGATGACGCTACTGCATCTACCATGTTATGGAGAACTTAGCTAGCATAGTCAGATCAAGATTGTACATCACAATAAAATATTCAAGTTGGATGATGTCAGAATTTTATTTGAAAAGGGTATAATAAATACTGTTGACCACATGAGCCTCATCTTTTCATCATGTTGAGATAAAGCTTTAATTTTGAAAATTAAACTTTTCTTCTGAAGACATCATTTTGGATCCATTTCTCATTACTGTAATGTGGACACATCAGACTGATAATTAGGAATGGAACCAAACAGGATTGGATAATGATATTTATCGATGATAAGGAAAACTTTTTGTTACAGTTGCCAATTAAAACCTTGTTTATTCTGTTTGTTAAATATTATACTATTAACTTAAAATGAAAATGAACAATTATTATTATTTGGAAAATACACTTTCAATAATAAAAATAATAATTTATACATTTCATTGTCTTCAAAATTAAACAAAATCTAAAACTATTGTTTTCATACAATTATAGTTCTAATGTCAAACATTTAAGTCAAACAATGCTTGGCTATAATGAAATGATACAAATTCAAAATGTACATCCACTCCATACTTATTCTGGAAAACATCTACAACAATTCATTCCTTTTTTAAATATACCACTCACAAGTTTTACATTCGATATCTAATACATGGACACGAATTTAATCAATAAAAATTTTTGAGTCATTCTTAAAGCATTTTTGCAGAATAATTATGTTATATCTTTTGTTATTAATTTTAAGTGATTTCATCAAAATCTATCCCAATAATTTGTTACTGTTTTAAGCAAAGAACAAATGGTGAAAATAGAAGTTTCAATATGAGAATATATCTGAAAAATGTAGCATGCGAATTAAAATAATAAACAAAATTTGATGATTAATCAAAATTGTTTTTTAATATACTGCACAAAAACTTTGATATAAAAAAAATTGAAACAGTATTTTAAACTGAACACAAAACATTTTACATATAATCAAATTAGCCATATGAAAAAATTCAGATAGCATTGATTTTTACCGATAAAAGTCACAATATTTACTCCTACATATTGATATATTCAATACAATGCACATTACATCATAAGTAGTTTGTTATTTTTGTCTCAAGATGAATTTTCTTGGTTAAAACTAAAGCAAGAAAATGTTCAACTTTACGGAACTGATATACAAAATACAATGACCAACAAATACTATTTACGAACAATCACG
The DNA here is from genome assembly GCF_000671375.1 of Centruroides sculpturatus. NCBI lineage: Eukaryota > Metazoa > Arthropoda > Arachnida > Scorpiones > Buthidae > Centruroides > Centruroides sculpturatus. The sequence goes on along the minus strand of NW_019386500.1, from coordinate 38,782 downwards.
ACATGCAAATGTCTTATTTTATTCACAACAGTACTATGTTCTATAAAGGCACAATACATATCAATTGATAATTAAAACTAAAACTAAGAACACCATTCATAAAGCCAATGGTAAATTTATATCAATATCTGGTTCCATACACATTTAAAAAAGAAAGACAAAAGCAAAAATGTATATAAGAATGTATTATTTTATAATTGTAAAGAAAAAAAAAATTATTATTTT
>NW_019386500.1:25900-36021 GCF_000671375.1 Centruroides sculpturatus | reverse complement strand
ATATTTTTTAAAGAAAATTTTCTTTTTACATTTTATAATTTTAAATATAATTTTTTTACCGTTTAAATTTTTATTTTAGCTATAAAAACATTTGTAATAAAGTAATAATAATAATAAGTTTGTTGTAATAAAGGGAGGCCTTGTTACAGGGGAGATAACAATAAATAATTAAACGTAGGAAGAAGGATAAATTACAATTTTACAAGAGATTACAAATATGTTTATTTTAAAAAATAAATATTTATTGTAAAATATTCGCAATTTCTGAATAAAATATTCAAGATTTTATTCATTTGGATTCTACTAAAGTGTATGAGATTAAGCTTAAGGCTATATAACAGGATTAATGATGGAACAGAGTAATGTAGATGATAATCTATGAAACTCAATAATATCTCTTTCTACAAGAAACAGACGAACCATTATTGCATAAATGACTTTAATCAATATCATGGGTTGCAATTATTATCTACCTAGGACAATGATAAGTATAATAGAGTGATACTAATCAATATCCATCACATTGATTAAAGTCATGAATGATTTTGTTAATTCAACAAATTAAGTAATTTCAAGCATTAAAAATAATATTAAAATTCAAATTAAAAACAACAGCAGAGATGAAAAAAAATCAATGTAATTTAATTTATTTAAGTTTAAAAGTTGTAGGAATTTAATTTAACTTTTAATATTAAATTTTATTTCTTTTTCTTCTTTTTCTTTTTTAATTCTGTAACTTAAAATAAATTATTAATTTTCTTTAAATAATTTATTTTATGATTATTATTTTTTTTCTCTTCTTCTTCGTTTTTTAAAAATATATTCTTCAATAGAAGAAAGTATTTATGTAATAACTTTAAATTATTTAAACATTTTCGAAGAAGAAAAAATTTAATTAATGATATTTATTTTTAATATTTCTTCTAAGAATTTCCTTTTTTTATTAAATTTATATTAGAATTAAGGAATCATTCATTAATTTTTTTATGAACATTTAGAATAAATACATAAATAAATATGAATTTATATAATTTTATTAATGTGTCCTGATTTTCTGATGTATAATTCATCTCATGTTTTGATATCCATTATCTAATGGATTTTCTCAGCAGAGGTTTAGATATTAAAGAATAAAATATTAAATGTAATTAATTTTTATTCTATATCATATAAATATTCTTAATAAAGAAGAATATCTTAATATTAATATATATTTATTACTATATTATATAGAAATTAATACGTAATATAGATAGACTGTCTTATCTTTTCATTTATTAACATTGATGATAAATATTTTACTTATATATTTTTTTAAATTAAGTTTATAATTTAAACATTTTATTCTTAATTAATGTATAAATTAATTAAGATTATTATCGATTAAATAATTTTTATTTAGATAAAATAATATAAAAACTAAATAAATTAGTTTTATTTTCTAGCTTCACTGAAGAAATATAAATAAACAATTTTTTTCTATAAATAATTTTCTTATAAAACAAATTAAAAACTAAAAATTAAAATTACTTTTACATAAAATTTATACATTTTTAAATATTTTTGTAATTATAATTAACAACAAATTAATTCTATAAAAATCAAAACATTATTAATGTTAAAACATAATGGTTAAAAAATATTTTCATATAATTTAATATAAAAATTTCCTAATAACTTATTAAAGTTTATAAGTTTAAAAAAATAATAAAATAAACTTTAAATTTTTCTTTAGAAATAATTTATTTAAAAAAGAAACTTAATTATATTTATAAAAATATAAAAGAAATTTATTCAATTGTAACAACAAAATATATATAAATTATTTTTTAAAATTAAACAATATATAAATAAAATTTATCTACATCGTTAATATTAATGAAACATTTGATTTATTATATATTAAATATTTATTTAATACAATATATTTTTAAGGGAAAGGAAAATATAACTTAAATATTTTCATTAAATTTTTTTTAATATATATCAAAATCAGTAAGATTCTAGTAAGTGGAAATAAACATTTATTTTCTTTTCTGAAACATAAAAAGACATTTATTTGCTATCGTAATATCATTTACACACCAATGGAGAAGAGGAGCGACGTGGAGTCTGTTGCCATGACAACATGGGATTGGAATTTTGCCAAGTGCAGTGAATGGGATGTTTCGAGTTACTCAGTTTTACGAAACAAGAGAGAAAGAAATTGATCGCTAGTTCGCTACAACCTTTGCTTTTATTGCTTTGCTTTAATACAAACTTCCACCTCCCAGCGGTAGAAAATTATACTAAAGAAAATAACATTTATAACAAATGAGGAAACAAGTAATAAATAAATAGGTAATACTAAAAAAAAGTAAAAAACAAAAAAACAATTAATTTTACTACAAGTTTAAAATTTATTTATTTATTTTCATTTCAAATTTTTTTTACTGAAAATAAACTTTAAATAGGTTATTTTTAGTTATTATTTTTACAACATTTTTTTACGTTGTAAAAAAAAATAAAGTTGAAGAAAATAGTAAATAAATATTAACTAAAATTGCAATAATTTTATTGTACTTTTAAACAAATTTAACTTTAATTTCTTAACAGTTTTGCTTGATTATTTATACATTTAAAAAAAGCGTTTAAATAATGATTTTTAATAACAATAGTTTATCAATTTTACGACTTTTTCTTCGATTTTATTTCTTTAAAAAGTAGAAAATTAATTGTTTTAAATAAAATTAGTTTTGTTTTTTTTTATTTTAAGGTTTAAACAATCGAAAAAAATCATTAGAAAAAAAATAAACAGTTAAAAAATATATTTAAAAAAATTTTTAACGATTATTTAAGGTCTTATTTTACAATAAAGTTGCTTTATTTCATTGTATTTTTTTAGAAAATTCAGGTTTTGAAAGTCTTCTAACAGCTTTGTCTGATTGTTTAGTGGCATTTAAGTGGAGATAAGTAACGTAAAGATCTGTAAATTCTTAGTGACTTCGTTGGATACATCTGAGAAATGTCTATTGACAAACTGTATCTTCTTTTTTATTTTTCTATTTTTTTTATTGGAATGGACATGGATCAATATGATTTTATAACGTTGAAAGGAATAAATTTACGATCTCGTTATAAGAAAAGATATATTTATTAATAGAAAAAAAATTCCTCGTATTTTATAANTAATTAAGTTTACAGTTTAAATTTTTTTAGATATAGAATTAACATAAAAGTTAATAAGGTTTAAACCTTAATTTTAATTTATTACGTAATTTAGTGTAGTAAATAAATAAATTTATGAATTTATATCACTTAATTGTATTGTATTTAAATTATATATATATTTAAAAAGATTTGACGTATAGAACGAAGAAAAATATGAAAAAATAGAATAGAAGAAAATAAGTATCATTTAAAATTGAAGAGCTGTCAGCCTTGGAAGCTTTCAGGAAAGAATCTTTGATGAAATTGTGGTCTTGCTGTCATTTCAGGTAAAATTGGCACTATAACCATTTTAAGTAAAGTTATGGCTTTATTATCGTTTTAAGTAAAATACTGGCATTATCATAATTTTAAGTAAATTTACCACAATGCCATCATTTCTATATACTTGTTAAACGATCCTTATTTTAAACAGAATAAATTTTTCTCTGTTATATATTTAATAAATATTACAAAATTATTACAGTGTTGTTGAATCATTTTATAGAAGATTTTTGCTCTTCCAAATTCAATTTTTTTATACTTTTCCTTCATCTTTCAGTCAGTTTTAATAGAAATTTTCCACTTTATAATATTATCTTAATTATAATTATTTATTGAATAAAATGCTATTTTAATTATAAGTAGTTTTTATATATTACAATTTTTATATTAATTGATTTATGTATTATTTCCTTTTATAAATGTATAAAATATAATTGAAAAAATAATCGATTATAAATCTATATTAAAGCGAATATATTTAAAATATTTTAGTGAAAAAATTAACTTTTTTTTTAACATATTTTCTCTCAAAATTCATTTTATAAAATAATACAAAAAGCTTATTATTAATTATCTTAATTTAAATCATTAAAAACATATTACACTACTGAGTAATGTTATTAAAATTATAGTCTGTGTGATTGTCTTTGTACGCTGCTACGATATAACAAGTGCAATATTGTAGTGTGTATCTACTAAACTATCATTACAACGGTAATAGCTATAGAGTTTTCTGATTGATTGCTACTATTTCAACTAAGAAATTACATCCAGAAAATGCCATATTACCGTTTACTCATGGACACACATACAAACTTATATCGCTAATATTAAAATGAAAAGCAATTTTGATATTTTGACAGTGGAAGAATATGTAAATAATTAAAACTAGCGAATTTAATTATTATTCGCATTATGCAAATCGGATTTTAGTGAACATTAATTCCATCTGAACGCATTTGCAACCATCAAAACCATTAAAATAACGATTTTCCAACTAAAGAGAAAGCTTTTAATATTTGATAAGATTTACAAAAGGAGGGAGAGAGAGCAAAGCAAAATAAATAAATAAATAAATAACAGTAAAAGAAAGTATTACTTTAACTAGATAAATAAAATCGTCATTACTATCGCGTTTCTTATATATATATATTTGATAGAAAATAACATGAATATAATTTACTTTTTTATATCTAAAATTGAGAATTTAAACCCCTTCAGCTATTATTTTCATTTGATCAAACTTAAATATAAAATAAACTGTAATGCAAAACAACAAGATTGCAAACCTGTTTAATGATTATATGAAATAACAAGAATTCGTTTTATTTGAAAAATTCAATAATTTATTTTCTCTTTACATTCCTGAAAAGAGGGGAGGGAAGGAAACGAAAGTAAAAATTGAAAAAGTAAAAGAAAAATCCATTTGCTTGTATAAATTATTAGAAAAATACTTTCACTCACTTTCATTATTATTTAATAATTTAAAACGAAAAAAGAATTAAAAATAAAAATACAATTTCTTCCTTCTTTTTTCTTCTTCTTATTATTATTTTCTTTCAAAAATACTTTTAAATTATTTACTTTTTACAAAAAGGTGTTTACGATTAAATATCAATTTTTTATTATGTTTTCGAACTTAAATATTTTAAATATTAATTTGTTTTCCTTGTTATATATAAAGAATTTCTATTCTGTAATATATAAAAAGAAATATTTAATATTAAATGAAATTGCATTATGATATTCATTGTTAAATTTTTGTAAATAATTAAATATATCAAATTCAAACCAAATCTNCCATCGTCGCTATAAGGCAGCACATATATCTCAAAGCGCCCGTAAAGTGCCCGCAAAACGCGCGTTTTAACAAAAATCTATAAACGCGCGTTTAACGCGCGCTTGGCGTTTGAGTGTATACGGCTACATAGAACTCTTGGTTCTTTAAAACGCGCGTTGAAAAACGCCTAGTGTGTACAGGGCCTTAAATAAAAGGTGCGAAAATAGTAATAGGCTATATATTGTTCGTTCGTATACGATGGAGGTATAATTTTTTATGTTTAAATGTGGATTGTCATAGCTTAAATTTCGATTCGAATAAAACAAAACACGGCTTCTTTCCTAATTTTTTGTTAGCGCGTGTTATTCGGTCTTACCGATTACGAGTTCGCTAGAGTTTCGGTCGGCCGACGTGTTCCCGCCGCTGGATTTCTCAGCTCGATTTAAAAGGCCAACTTTATTTTTTATTCGAAAAGAAAAAGAACAAAGTTCTGCCGACTTTTCCCAAATACCGGGATTTTCTATACCGAATCGTAGCGGCGAGCTTCTTACAAATGGCTCGAGAAAATAAAAAAGACGTTTCTTACCTTTGCCAATTCGTCGGAATTTGATATCTTTTGCGTTAAGATTTCCATAGAGGCTTTAAATCTGTCGGAACTGTTAACGTTTAAAATTTTCAATTAATTTAAAGTAAATTAGAAAAACGTGTGGAGCGAAGTTTCTAGGCGAGAAAGAGTACGCACTTTTCTAGCATTCTGCTTCTTTCGGTTGTTATAACGTCGAAAACGACTTCCCACTTGCTTTGGTCCAGAATGCTATCGATTACGAACGGCAGATACTTGGGCTTCTTGAACAGAGCGGCGTTCAACACGCTGAAAATAGAATTGTCCCACTCAAACGTTGGCATTTTTTACGCCCGTCGATAAACGGCGCGGGAAGTTACCTACCGATGGAGGTTGTATTGGTTGTTTACGCATCCCAGAGCGTAAATCACGTCGTCCGAGGGAAATTTTCCTCTTAGGCTTTTAAAGTAGTTTTCCACCTCTTCCCACCTGAAACTCTCGTTTCTGATCGCCGTGCACAGGAACAATTTCACTAAGGGACGGTCGTTCCTGAAATTAACACGAGTCGGATATAAAGCCGTTCTTCGAGAAAATTCGTGGGTCCGGAATTCTTTGCCTTTTCTTTTTTCTAGGAATCCGGAGGTCAATCCGCTCCTCTTCCTCCCTTTCCCACCGATATCGGAAATTCGGCCTAAAATGTCGTAGAAAAATTCTTTTCGCCCCGGAAAGATTTTTAAAAAAAATTACGGTCTGTCTCGGAATAATAGTACTGTACATCTTAGTGAAGATGCAAATATTTATGGTCATATTTTCTAAGTTATTTTTATCTTAGCGGCGACAAGTATTGACACGCCATTATTATAATCCGTTAAGATTGAATTATAAACTCCGTATCGCATCCGTATGGCCGTATTGTATTCCGAAAGAAAAGTTTGGATGGGGAGAATCTGCGGACTACGCACGGGCCGAGTCGTCTTTCGATCGGAAGTCGAAGGCCGGAAGTAGCCAAGACCCGGACGGATCGGGAACTCGACGGAAACGGACAAGAATACGTGGCTATCGGAAATTACTACGGTATTAATAAAAAGCGAGAAGACGGGCAGTGTCGACGGCAAGTGCGTCTCATCGATAAAAATAGACCTTTGAAAAATATAAGATTTAAAGTAAGAGTTATTTTGGTCGTAAAGAATAGAAATAAACAATAAATGAATAAATAATTAGAGTGTAGATGGTAGATCTGGCAACAACAAACGGACACACTTTCTCCCGTTTGCATCAAGAGTGCGCGTGCCTAAGGCGATCTGTCCGGTACACCGTGTCTTACGATATTTCGTAGCTACTGCTGTACGTACCGTACCAGCGGATACGGATACGGATACGGTTACGGTACGGACATTACAACCCTTTTAAGATATAAATAAAGTTAACCTTACTTCTACGATTAACAAAAGTCGAATACTTTATTGGGGAATTTGTTTAAAAATAGGGCTTAGTGTATTTTAAAAAATTAGAAATAAACTTGTAGAAAACTTACGTTTAAGAAAAATAAAGTTTGCACTTTCGTTTTCGATTGGCTTCGGAATTTATCATTTACACTGGCGTATACATTTGACGACAAATTGCTTTAGGAAGTGGGCAATTTTCCCGAAGTAATTGATGCTTCTACCACTTCTATCCCTTAGAATTTGTCATCCAGTTTAAACCGATCGGAATAGGGATGTAAGAATTCGGCCGTTATCGGGATCGTCGCGCCCGAATATAATTTTTTTAAAACGCCTTTTACCGGCACGTGCCAAATTTTACAGCAAAGTTTTACCTTTGTTCGATTTTGTTACTTTTTTTATAGTTTCGACCTTTTTGAGGCCGCGGAAAATACGCGAAATCGTGATACGAACGTGCGCGGAGTACCGTACGTACGCAATATTTCATTTATTACTAAGGTAATTTCGGTTTCGTATAATTAAATAACAGAAAATCGCTTCTTACCTATGAATGTCCTTCCCACGCTTAATCCATTCTTCGTACTTTTCTATGGCTAAATTTACGCAAGAAGATTCGTTAACGGAACAAATTCCGCTCAAAATCTCTTTCTTCAAAGTTCTGTAAGTTTATAAATATTTAATAATTTCTTCCGATAATTAGTGAGAGGAAATAAAAACTTTACTTACAATTTGCTATGGCTAAATTTACGCAAGAAGATTCGTTAACGGAACAAATTCCGCTCAAAATCTCTTTCTTCAAAGTTCTTGAAGTTTATAAATATTTAATATCCATAAAAGCTGAATTATAAAACATGTTTGTACAGCATAAAATCTCGAATAATAATGATAATTAAAGAAGAAAAAATTGCATTTCTATATAAATAACTGGACAATAACCTCTTATTTAGAAAATTAGAGAAAGAGAGGGGGAAAGGAAAATATATCTTGACATTTGCTTTACTTCTTAACGACCATAATAGGTAGTTCATTCAGTAATGTTTGCTTTTATACATAATAACCTTTTATTATTTTCAGTTGCTAGGCAACGCATCAATGAAAAGATGTTGAGAAACACTCGGAACAAAATATCAGAATTTGAATTAATGATTCAATTTAATGCCATTATCTATGTTAAAAAGAAAGGAATATAAAAAGAATAATGTATATAAAAAGTATTCTGTACTTTAGTAAACTCTGAATTGCAAAATATAATAAGAATGGACATTTTTTTTAATCAATTTAATCAGATTTTTTTAACCTAAAATTTCTTTTTTTTAAGATTTAATCGTTCGAAAAAGTGAGGCTTTTCATTGTAAAAATAAATTTTATGTAAAATATATATATATATATATTAANACTAATTTTAATTATTTTTTTAAAATATGAATTTAATTTTATTACTCAATTAAATATTAAAAATAAATCAATAGTTTAATGTAATTAATAATTAATTGAGTTTACATACAAAGTATAATTACAATTATCTTAATTAAAATTGAACTTTTATTATTATTAAAAACTTAATTTTTAAATTTACATTAAAAATATTGGTTTCTATAAGCGTACTCGATACTGTATATTTCACTTATATACGTATCAATGTTATAGTATACATACATTGTACATATAAATACATAGGCATGTATATATACGACAATATGTTATCATACCATCAATGTGTATCGTATGATTATATGACATTAATTCAATTTTAATGAGAATAAAATGTAATAAAAATTTAATAAATTATTCGAATGAGTAAATAACTTGGTAATTTATAATTTTAATAAGATTCTTTATTTATTTTAAATTATTTTATTTAAAAATTTATAACGTTTTCAATTTTTAAATATTAACTAAACAATTGATATCGCGTACATAGTACATAATAGCATTTTTATTTTTATAATAATAAATATAATATAAAAATTATATAAATTAGATTATTGGACATAAGTACAGCCTTTATATAAGTATTTTTTTTGTAAAAATAATATAAATTAACGTAAGAAACTGTTAATGTAATAAATTATAAGAGATTATAAAATGCATAAACTACACTCTTATTATCCACGCTCAATTATTTATATACAGATTATTACTTCAATAAGTTAAACATGTAAATGCTCATATTCATTAATTTTCTCTTCGTCACATATTTTTTTTAAACATGAAAAAAAATCAACAGATTTTTCCCCCTTCTCCTTAAAGATGTAAAGCAAGATAAACAGTAATGGATAACATTTTCATTACCTTCAGTAGAAAGCAGTAATGTCAAGACAAACTCTGTTCTGCTCGGATCTGTTGATTGAACGTCAATAAAGAGGATTAGAGTAGACATTGTACGAAATCCAATCTCCAGTTTCATGTAGGAAATGAACCAATATATCTGATAATAAATGGTCCATAAAATATATTCTGTTTCGTATTGCTGGCGACATTTTTTTTTAATTTTATTTTTTTATTTTCATAATTCTTCTTTAAACTTAAAATCACTCTTCTCTTGGTTTGTTTATATTATGTGTACGTGTTTAATATTGTATATAAGGACATGAAAATTTAATATTGTAGATAGAAAAAATAATATTGAAGATATTGCTTGAGTTTACAGAAATTTCACTGCTGTAAAATTCATCATTTTATTATTATTATTTTTTTATTTTGTTGAAAGGTTTGATGTATCAATTCTTCTGACAGAATTTTTATGGGCATTAAAATAATAATGTTATTTAATTGTATTAATGTATTAATTAAAATGAAATTAAGTGTGTTAGAAAAGGAGAAATTTTATTTAATTTATTTATGTTATATATATATATATATATTA